>NW_006409159.1:251128-260603 GCF_000296735.1 Chrysochloris asiatica
AATTGCCCTCTAAGCACTGCTTTTGCTGTTACTAAAGGTTTTAGTATGTTGTACTCTCTTTCTCATTGAATTCAAGGAATTCTTTTATTTCAATTTTTATTCTCTCTATTATCCAGTAACTTTTAAGTAGGGTGTTAATTCAACTTCTATGCAATGTTTTTTGTTTTTCCCTTGATCTTCCTGTTAGTGATATCTAATTTTATAACATTGTGATCTGAGAAGATGCTTTGTAGTATTTTGATGTTTTAAAATTCATTGAGACTTGCTTTCTGGCCTAACATATGGTCTATTCTGGAGAATGTTCCATGTGCACTGTAAAAGATTGCATATTGTGCTGTTGTTGGGTGGAGTGCTCTGTAAATATGTATGAGGTCAAGTTGACTGATTGTTTTTGTTGAGTTTCTTTCTAATTGTTCCGTCCTTAATTGAAAGTGGTGTATTTAAAATCTCCTAATATCATTGTTGAGGTGTCTGTTTCTTTCTTCAATCCTATTTTAGTTTTATGTATATATGTTTAGGCTCTTTCTTGGGAGCATATATATTTGTTATGACTATGTCCTCTTGTTCAATTGACACTATAATCATGAAATAATATCCTTCTTTGTCTCTTTTGCTGGTTTTTGCCTTAAAGTCTATTTTATGAGAAAGTTATATGGCTACTTCTGCTCATTTTTTATTGCCTTAGCTTGGCATTTTTTTCCATGCTTTGATTTTTAATGTATTTTTATCTTTGAGTATAAGATGTGTCTCTTAGACACAATATAAAAGGATCCTGTTTCTTTTCCATTCTGCTATTCTGTCTCTTGAGTGGCGCATTTAATCCATTGATGCTCGTGTCACTATTGATAGGTATGAATTGATTGCAGCCATTTTGCTGTATTTTTTTTATGGTGCTTCTGGTTTTTTTGTTCCACATTGTTTTTGTGCTGAGTGCATTTTGTTTGTGTATATTCTTGTCAGTTTCTTCATTGCTGTAGTTTCAATGCTTACTAAATCTTCATAGTTTATCCTTTTCTTTATTTGATATGAAAGTAAACTAATTTTCTTTGTGGTTAATCTTTAATTTATTAATTTCTTTCCTAGTTTAAAACAGTCAGTTTTATATTGAAATCTACTTAACTTCCTAGCCATTTGGAAATTCTATAACTACACTTGTACCTCTTTTTGCTTTGTAGTTGTCTTCATTATAAATTGATATCTCTGGTTCCCTATTTTCAGTCTTATAAATTTGTTTTACTTGGTCACTTTTATATCTGGATTGAATTCTAGGTGGTGTTGCCATGTATGTCAATCTCAGGCTATTGTCTGTTGTTGATTCTCAATCCAAAAGACTTCCTCTAGTATTTTTTTGTAAAGTTAGTCTGTTTTTCACAAATTCCTTTAGTTTCTGTGTATCTGGACATGTTCTGGTTTGGACATCATATTTGAGGGACAGTTTTGCTGGGTATCATTCTTGGTCCCCAATGCCTTCTTGCCTGCTTGGTTTCTGTTAAGAAATCAGAGTTTACTCTCCTTGGTTCTCCTGTGTAGATAACTTTTCATTTTTCCTGAGCTGCTTTCAGGATTCTTTGTCTTTGATTTTAGAGAATCTATGATATGTCTTGGTGATTTTTTTTCTGAGTCAATCTTATTTGGAGTTCATTCAGCATTCTTCTTGAATGCTTACCTTCACATCTATTGTGATATTACAGAAATTTTCTTCCAATAGCTCTTCAACTATCTTTTCTGTGTTTTTCTTTATCTCTTCCTGTTCTGGAATTCTGATCACCCATGTTATTCCTCTTCATCCTGTTCCATTTGAATTTTAGGTTTTCTTCATATTGTTCTTCTAGCTTACTAGTATTGAGAGATTTATCTTCAATCTCACGAATTCAGGCTTCCATTGATTTTAAATCTTCTCCTTTGCCCTTTCTATGTATTGTTCATTTCTGAAATTTTAGCATTCATCTTCTGGAGTTCTATCCGCATGTTTTGCAATGTCTCTAATCCTTTATCTATTTTGTTTTGTTGGTCCTGTAGTGTTTTCCTGAATTCTTCCTTGTTTTCCTCAACCTTTCTGTCAGTCATTTGGAGATAGCTAAATATTATTCCCTTAACTTCTTTTTCAGGTAATTCCAATGACTTTCCTTTCCGCAAAAGAATTTTCTAGTTCTGTCTCTTGGTCACTTGTTTGAACCACTCTGACTTGTTTCTTTGTGTAAAAAAGCTGTCTGCTGCTTTTAAGACATTGTGGTGTTATTTTATTTGCACTAAATTAGTGACTGTATGTTGATGTATGCTTACACACTCACCAACTGCTTCCTTGTGGTGTGATAAGGGTATGAGCTTGTGTACCATTCTCTTTTTGTTGTTCCTGTAGTTCAATTTATAATGGATTTAGCTGATGTTGGTTTTTGTCATTGATTCGGTGCATAGAAGCTGGTATTGACTTGTGTCCAGTGAGTGGGATTATAGAGGGTACTGTTGCTGGACTGTATGGACGTGTTTGCTGTGTCATGTTGGATGAGGTAAGAAGAGAAAATACAAAAATAAGCGAGTAAGAAAACAAGCAAGGAAACAAACAACAATAAAAAAAAAATAGCAAAGATATAAAACAGGCAACAGCTAGCAAAAGAATACAAAAACCAAAGAAAGGGAAAAAAATCAATGAGAGAAAATAATAAGAAAGAAAAAGAATTAAATATAATTAGGGAGAGGAATGAGTAAACAGAAATGAGACAGAATATGGTAATGAAAAACAAAAAAGGGAGAGAGAGAGAAGCAGCATGGGTTGGGAAACAGATGCAGGACAAAAAATGAGAGCAGAGACTAAAAGGTTAAATATCAAGAATGAGGAAGAAGAGGAAGAAAGAAAAAACAATAAAAGGGAAAAACCAGAGCAGGTACCAGACTCAGAGAGGAGAAAATTCTGGGGTCTTCTGTGTGCCGAGGATTCATGTTATGGGTGATCAAGGGATGAGAAGATAACACTCTCAACCCTGTAGGAGTTCCTGTAGGGATAGGTGTTGTCTGTTCTGGACACCCAATTCAGAAGTAGTTCATATAGAACCCAAAGCAAGATCTTAACAGATTCCTGTTCTCTAATCCTGGAAGACAGAGAAGTTGTTCACACTAGACCTTGGAATAACTAAAAACTACTTACATCCCATACTAGTCATTGTTGTTGTTGTTGTTGTTACGTGCCATTGAGTTGTTACTAACTCATAGCAGCCCTATGTACAGCAGAACGAAACACTGCCCAATCCTGGGCCAACCTCACTACTGTTGCCACACTTGAGTCCATCGATGCTACCACTTGGCCAATCCATTTCGTTGGGGCTCTTCCTCTTTTTCTCTGACCCTCCACCTTACCAAACATGATATCCTTCTCCAGTGACTGCTCCCTCCTGACAATATGTCCAAAGTATGAGAGATGAAGTTTGGCCATCATAGCTTCCAAGGAGCACTGGCCTCCAAAGTGCTAGTTGCACTTCTTCCAAAACAGATCTATTGGTTCTTCTGGGAGCCCATGGCACTTTCAATATTCTCTAATATTTCAAAATACTAGTCATTAAGTCCCATGAACTCAGAGACTCTGCTTTGTTGGCCTCTGTATTCCCATCGCTATGAATTATCCAGTTGCTCTGACTCACAGTGACCCTATATAGCAGAGTAGAAGTGCCCCACAGGGTTTCTTAATCTGTAATCTTTATAGGAGATCACCAGGTCTTCCACCTCAGCAGCTAAGTGGGTTCAAACTGCTGACCAAACTCAACAGTCAAGTGTTTAACCACTGCACCATCAAGGTTCCTTAAACCAGTTGCTCTCAAGTTATTCCCAACTCATGGTGACCCCATATGTGGTAGAGTAGAATTATGGTCCATAGGATTTTCCTGGCTGTGACCTTTCAGAAGCAGATTGCCAGACTTTTCTTCCAAGGCACCTCTGGGTTGGTTTGAAAAGCCAAACTTTTGCTTAGTAGTAGTTAAGTGCTTAACTGTTGGAGTCATCCAGACATCAGAAAATAGAACATTAAGGAAAGCTATGGATCCAGTCTGAAGAGGACTGACTATAAAGGGACATGAAAGGACTTTCTGTAGTGATAGATCTTGATGGGGGCATGTGTTGTATGGGCTGAATATTTGTCAAAAACTCACTGAACACACTTTAAATTGAAGCCTTTTATTGTATGTAAATCATACCTCAATAACATTGATTTCCACCCCTCACCTGTCAGTTTGGCATACTGTAGTGCCTTCCATGTTGCTGTGATACTGGAAGCTATACCACTGATCTTTCAAATGCCCACAGGATCACCCATGGTAGACAGCTTCTAGTGGAACTGCCAGACCAAGACAGAAAGGCAAGGACCTGGAAATCTATTTCTGAAAAAATATTCCTCAGTGAAAACCTTATGAATAGTTGTAGAACACTGATCTAATGCTGTAAGATAAGCCCCTCAGGTTGGAAGGCACTCCAGGCAGGACTAAGGATGAACTGTCTCCCCAAAGAAGAGTTGACTTTAATGATGTGCATAGAGTACAGTTTGAAGGACCTTCATTTATTGATGTTAAGTATCGTCATGTCGGTTCCGACTCATAGCAACCCTATATAGGATTTCCGACTTTGAAAATCTCTGTGGGAGCAGAAATCCTCATCTTTCTTCCATGGAGCAGCTGACCATCTCATACAGCTGACAATGTAGTTGGCAGTCCATTGCTTATCATATGGAGCTACTGAGTAACTCAAAATGAGAAGAAAGAGCTGAAAACATCAATTGAACCAGACAGTGTTTAGTTCTGTTGTACACAGGGGTCACTAGAAGGAAACAACTCAATGGCACCTAACAATAATAACAAAAATTGATTTAAGAAGAAGGAGGAGGAGGAGGAGGAGGAGGAGAAGAAATTAATCAGAATTATCTGAACTTTTAAGCAATGCCTGGTCTACAGAGGCCTACCTTGTTCTCTTGCAATTTTCAGAGGTTTTTGTTGTTGTTGTTGTTTAAATATAAAAACTTTCACAATTATAAATGTTTTGGGAGATCCAATGGAGGCAAGATCCTTTCCTTCTATAACCACTTTTAGGAAGAAAAAAACAAGATAAACTCATCATTTGATATAAGTTGACCAAATGTCCTTAATTTCTGGTAGCAAAAATCAAAGAATTGTGAAAAATTAGAATGTGAAAGACTGCTAAAGGTTATCTTATGACTGATCCGTTCATTTTAAATGAGTAAACTGAGGCCCGACTGAAGGAAATAATTAGGATGTGTGCTTTTCAGAAGTGATCCTTTCCTGTCCAAGATTAGACCTAGGCAGAAATCTTCCTCACTTCCTCTTGAAAGGTAGTCCAGTGACATTTCTGAAACTAACAGTCTCTGAGAAAATATTGGACAGCTTAGGTACTTCCAATAATAAAGACAAAAATGTTTTCTACCTTTAAAAAAATGTCTGGTGTCACAAAGCACTCTAAAATATCCAAGATGAAGCTGTACTGTCAATGAGGTTTCCCTTAAAGAACATAGATAACAAGATCCTTTTGAGATAATAAGCCCTCAGTCTTTGGTGTTTGTTTTGTTTTTAAATCAATTTAATTTATTTTCTCAGGTCCAGGGACATTGATTTTTAAGAAGAACATTCACATTTGTGACAGATACTGCAAGCATCAACCTCTTGTGCAAATAGATCAAACTGTTTCTATCCTCAGATCCTTGCCAAGGGTTGAAGGGTAATTGAACATAGCATCACATCTTCATGGAGGATTTTAGTGCTGGAAACACTAAACCATGTGGAATTGATATGCTGGGTATCCAATTCAATCCTGTCATTTCAACGCCCTGGAGCCCCTCTTCACCCAAGGCGTGGACCAAATGAAAACACTAAAGCTTCCTTTGACAGCAAAAAAAAAAAAATACACCAACTTGACTTCCATTTTTTGGTTTATGGGACATGTTGCCTATGCAAAAAGGAACTAGATTTGGTGTTTCACCTAAAATAATGTTCAATATTTACCTAATCAAATGGCAACCATTTGGATAAAATGACAGTAACAAAAGCTTGTTGTTGTTGTTGTTGTTGTTAAGTGCCAACGAGTTGGTTCTGACCCAGAGTGACCCTGTATAGCATTTCCAAGGAGCAGTTGGTAAGCGTGAACCACTGACCTTGCAGTTCAAACTGAGTTTGCAGTCCAGTGCATTAACTCACAGAGCCACACCAGGACTCCAAAAACTATTTAATATTAATGAGACTAAACTAATTTAGAGATTCAGGAGTTCTAACATTAGAATTTCCAGTTAACAGACAAAATGTGACTTCATTTCTCTTTGGTAGCCCATACTCTCCTGATCCCTTTTAAAGACTATCTTTTACTTTAGAAGGTAGGACTCTAGCTCAGTTGTTTCATTTGGTTTGCTGGTTTGCTAATTGTTTCACTGTTTAGACTTGAGACTATCCATTTTGCCTCTATTTGTTGTTGCAAAGGTAGCCTGGGTTTTTTGTTGATGTTATTGTTTGTTTATGTGTGTTTGAAGATTTTTTTAATGCTTTCTGGAGAGATTTCTCTTAGTATTAGTTAATATTCAGTGGCACAGAGAAGACAATTAAAATGCTCTTTTATTTTTTTCAAAATTCATTATCTAGTACTTAAATTTATCTATGAATCATTACACATTATACTCTTGAGGGTTTGCTACCCTTCCACTGATAAAGTTAATTGGTGAGTTTTACCATTAAGCTGTTTTATCTTTGTACCATTGGGAAGTTTTAGAAATTACCACCAACAACCTCGTAAAGATCTGATGCTCTGTTAAGGAAATGCTGTTGCCTTCAGGATGTTTAAGTGTTTTATATGAGTGTTTTGTTTTTCCCTTTCTTCCTTGCTCCTAATGTTTGTTCTTGAGACCAATGTTTTAGAAATACACATGCAAGCATATAAATGAAGCCCACAACTCTTCATGCATATTAAAGTCTAACTGATCTTCAGAGAACTTCCTTTATGGAGCTCTGGACTAACATTTCGCATGATCAATGTAAAAGATGGTTCAGTTGAACTGCCCCTTTATTTGTCCAGAGGAGCAATGTGGGATATATTTACCCCCGTGACAATTGCTATGGTTTACGTTGAAAGTGAGTTTAATATGTGTTATACAATATTATACCAGAATGCAAAAAATGATCAAAGCAAAGGAAAGATGTTCATTTTCATATAAATATTTTCATCAGTCATTGCTTTCAAGTGGGAAGAAAATATAAAATTTTTGATGTCATGTTGTCTGAGGCAATAGCTGATTATTATATATTTTTTAAAACTTTTAAATTGTGGGCTGATTTAAGGTTTACAAAGCAGATCATCAGTTTTACATTCAGAAAATCATATACATTTACGTCATCGAATTGATTACAATCCCCACAATGTAACATCATGTATCCCTCTTCCTCTCTCTGTTTCCTGTTTCTAGTCCTCCTTCTTGCCTAATCCTTCTGAACTTTGTCCTTGAATAAATTCTGTCCTTTTGATCTCCACTGTTTGATTATTCTAAAGTGTACATATCTCACTAATGTTATTGTTCCCTTTGTAGACCTGTCTATCATTTAGCTGAAAATTGAACCAGTAGGATGCATTCCATTCCAATCCCATGTGGCAACTAAGGGCCAGAATCTCGTGGGTTCCATCAGTCTCTATCCAACAAGCATGTCTGATGTCTTTTATGATTTGGAATTTTGTTCCACATTTTCTCATGCTCTATCCAGTACCATCTAATATGTGATCCCTTTCAGAACAGGTATTTTTTTGTTTGTTTGTTTTAAATTTTTTATTGTGAATTGAGTTATAGTTTACATGGGAGAACACTGGTTTTTACATTCATCATTTCATTGCAATGATTATTATCACCTCTGTGCATCACCATTCAACAGTATTTGCTTCTATTCCCTCAGTGATTTTTTTGGGCGGACATACACAGAAACACTCAGGAATATATAATCACTTAAACAACCAAAGGACACATTCTACAAGCCTGCCTCCTGGCCACCAGCACACAGCCTTTCTCTCACTATTAGTCTGGCGTCCTCAGCCTCTCCCTCTCTCCATGTCCTCATCTCTGCCTCCATTTCTAGTGTCGCTGCTTTTCTGGATAGGGTCCCACATTCCACTCATGCTTTTCTCCCTTGATGGTCCTAGGGTCCTCTATTCCTGGACTGTAAGATTAAATACTCTCCCCTTTTTGTTACAAAAACTTCCACATTTACAGTTGTGACAGTAGCAATTAGTCATGATTGCAATTACTCACTATTGAATAAAAAAATCTTATCCCCATCTCCTTTCACCAGACCCATTTAAACAAGATGAAAACTATTCAGTGGAGATTCTACCTTCTCCTGCACACTCCAAAACAGGTTCCTCCTGACAATATGTCCAAAGTACATGAGATGACGTCTCTGCATCCTTCTTTCCAAGGAACATTCTTGTTGTACTTCTTTTTTTTTAAATGTTTTATTGTGAATTGTGTGATAGTTTACATGGGAGATCATTAGCTTTACATTCATCCTATAATATATTGTTCCATTACCATGGTTACAATCCCCTCCATGCATCATCAACAAACCAAAGGTTATACCCTGCAAGCCTGTCCTCCTGTCATCAGCACACAGCCCCTCTCCCTCTCTGGGTCTAGAGTCCCCAGCTGCTCCATCTCTCCACGTCATTGTCTCTGCCTCCATCTCAGGCATCACTGCTTCTCTGGGTAGGGTCCCACTCTCTGCTCTTCTCCCTTGATAGTTCCAGAGACCTCAGCTCCTGGACTGCATAGTCAATCACTCCCCTCCTTTTGCTACAAAACTTCCACCATTACATTTCCAACCCTCACTGTCAGTCCTGATAACAATTATTTACCATGTACCACAAGGGACCTAGCCCCATCTCCTTTCATTAGCCCCACCCAGACAGATTGGATACTACTCATTGGAGAGTCTACCTTCCTCTGCTCCCTCTGGTCTAGGCTTTCTCTCTTTTTTTTTCTTAAATGTTTTATTGTGAATTATGTGATAGTTTGCATGGGAGAACATTAATTTTACATTCATTCTATCATATATTGTCTCATTGCCATGGTTACAATCCCCTCCATGCATCATCAACCAACAAAAGGGTATACCCTGCAATCCCTCCCCCCGTATCCCCCAGGTCTTCAGCACACAGTCGCTCTCCTTCTCTGGATCTAAAGTTTCCAGCTGCTCCATCGCTCCACGTTATCATCTCTGCCTCCATTTCAGGCATCACTGCTTCTCTGGGTACGGTCCCACTCTCTGCTCTTCTCCCTTGATGGTCCCAGGGACCTCCGTTCCTAGACTGAAAAGTTAATCACTCTCCTCCTTGCTATAAAATGTCTACCTTTATATTTCCAACCCTCAGAATCAGTCCTGATAACAATTATTCACTATTGTATCACCAGAGACCCGTCTGCATTTCATTGCATCAGCCCGGTCTAGGCTTCCTCTTG
>NW_006409159.1:260703-263534 GCF_000296735.1 Chrysochloris asiatica
TCAAATTACTCTTTTTTTCCTCTTCTTTCTTCTTCTAGTTGAGTTCTGATCATCCAGTCATTGAAGCCAGGTCAAGTGGGTATTATCTGCAAGTGTGGATGTTCTTATACATATGCCCTCTCTTCTTATCAGCTGGATGCTTCACTGTCTACTCTAGTCCTCTGTGGCTATGTCACTGACTCTGGGTCCAAGAGTCCGCAGGTCTTGCCACACTGCTGGCCAACCAGGTCTCCACCTGGGTTGACAGGAGTCTATTGAACGTTGTAGAGCTTAGCTCACAGCTTCATTGCTATTTTTCCCTCACTTCCCCTTATTGGTGATTAATATGGTCACCAATCAGAGCACATGGCTGCTCGTGTATTCTCACTGAGTCTTAGTCTTGGAAGGGGGTTTGCCCTGAGGGGACCTGACCACTTACTTTGATGTCTCCTGGGTGAGCAACTTGCTTGTTCTTGTAGTAATCAGTCAGACTGCCATTATTGTTTTGTATTTTTCCTGTTGGTCTTTCTTTCAGGAAGTATCTTCTGTTCTTCTAGTCGCTCCAGGCTGGTCTGCTTGTCCTTTCAAGTGGAAATTTTCCATCTCAGAAGAATCTGGGTCAGGTTCAGGACAGACCAGTTATTAATAGTAGCCAGGCACTATCTAGTTCTTCTTGACTCACGGTCATGGAAACTGATGTTAGTGTGGTCCATTAGCCCACTGAACTGTTTCCAGGCATCTTTGATTTTCATCATTCTTTTCTCCTCTGCACAAGGAGAGACCAATGTGCAACTATTAGCCACTCGTGAGCTTTTAAGACCCTTGTCACTACTCACTAAAGTAGGATGCAGAACATTGTCTTTGTGTACTAGTTAAGCTAATTGAACTAGGTGTCCCCTGAGACTATAGTCCTGAGTCCCCAGGCCCAGTGACGATTTCCTTCAAAGTGTTTGGTTTTGTCTAAGTAGTTTTCATAACTTTGCCACCTGTGTGCTTCTCCACATTCAAGGATACATTTGCAACAAAAGTAAACACCCATGTACAAACACCCTCTATCAAATCTATGTGTATCTGTGACCATACTGCTCCTCTCTTTCCCCCACCTCTTCAACCTACCTGTTTATTCAATTATATGGTGATTTCCCCTTTACCCAAGTAGCATGTGTATTCATTTCTTCCCAAGTGTAAAACAGTCTGTTCTATCTTGAAATCTACTTGATATGCTCTCCATTTGGAAGTTCTATAACAAGATTATTCCATCTTTTTACTTTGTAATTGTCTTAGTTACAAATTGATATCTCTGGTTCCGTGTTTTCAGTCTTCTAGGTTTGTTTTATTTTGGATATTTCAATATCTCAGTTGACTTACAGTGGTGTTGTCATGTGTGTTAATCTCAGGTATTGTCCACTGTTGGTTGTTCTCTGTCTGAAGAACTTCCTTTAATATTTCTTATAGAGGTTTGGTTTTTACATATTCCATTAATATCTGTTTATCAGGAAATGTCCTTATTTCACCACTGTATTTGAGGGACAGTTTTACTGGGTATATGATTCTTGATTAGCAGTTTTTTGATTTTTTGTTTTTTTCAGAGTTTTATATATGTTATCCCATTCCCTTTTTTTTTTTTCTTAACTTCTTATTGTGAATTGAGTGAAGATTTGCAGAACAGATCATCAGTCGCATTTCAATAAATCCTACAATTCCTGTCACTGCAATGACTGTAATCCCTTCTATGTTCCATCAATTAGCAGTAAGTACCTCCTCTGTTCACTGTAACTCTTGCCCTCCTCCTTGTGTCTTCCACTATCGTCATCTTTCCTGTGCCAACCTCTCCCTTGCTATATATTGCCTTCCCCATCACCCAAGTTAACATGCGTTTACCCTCTACTGAGTGAATACTTTTCCCTTCCCTCCTTGGCACTGCTAAACTTCTAGGTTTGTGGTTCCTCAGAAACCCCATACAGGATTGCTATGAGTCAGAACTGACTCAACAGTACTTAACAACAACAAACCATCTCTGTGGCTCTGTAGTAGGTTTTGAGATCAGGAAGTAAGAGGCCTCCTTTGTTTGTTTGTTTTCTGTTTTTTTGTGGGGTTTTTTTTCAGTAACAATTTGCTTATCCAAGGTCTTTATCCTTTCCATACAAAGTTAGTGATCAGTTTTTCCATATCTTTAAAGAATGATGTTGGAATCTGGATTGGGATTATATTACATCTATATATTATCTTGGGTAGTGTTTATATTTTCACAATGCTAAGTCTTCTTATCCATGAGCATGGTATATTCTTCCATTTTTGTAGGTCTCTTTAGGTTTCTTGTAGTAGTGTTTTGTAGTTTGCTTTGTATTGGTCTTTTGTTTCTCTTGTTAGATATGTTCCTAACTTTTTTTTTTTTTTTTTGGTGTGCCTATTGTAAATGGCATAGCTTTCCTGAGTTGCTTTAATTTTTTAAACTTTTTATTGTGAATTGAGTGAAGGTCTACAAAGTATATTACCAATTTTGCATTCATAATATAATTTACTTTGCTTCATTACAATAATTGCAGTCCTCTCTATGTGCCGTCAATTAACATTTTTTGCCTCTACTCACTATTGCGTTCTTCTCTCCACTATCTTTATCTTTCTTCTGCCAACGTTCCTCTTGTTGTATATTGCATGCCCTCTCACTTGTGTTAATATGTGTCTATCTTCTAGTCTGTGAATAATTTTCCCTCCCCATCACCCTATAACCATAATAGATTGTTTCTTTTATTAAGAAAATATTTTAACTCTTTACAATAGTGATCTCACCAATATTAGTCCTTTTGTGATTGACTGATTTCACTCAGCATAATGTCCTTTAGGTTCATTCA
>NW_006409159.1:264889-265362 GCF_000296735.1 Chrysochloris asiatica
GAGTCATGGTAACTGATGTTCATCTGTTCCATTGGACTGATTGATTTCTAAGCATCTTCATTGTCTTCTTTCTTCCACAAATGGAGAGACCAATAGTTGAACCTTAGATAACTGCTCATGAGTTTTTAAGATCCCAGTCACTACTCACTAGAGTAGGATATAGAATATTGGCTTTGTGAACTAAGTTACACCAATTGACTGTGGTATCCATTGATCCTGCAGACTCAGCAAGTCATTGCCTTAAGGTATTTGAGAATATCTAAGAACTTGTCATTAGGGGAATGTGGAGAACAAGAAAGGAATCATACCTTTTTATCCAAATGTCACCACATTCATGTTTGTAGCAAAGATAAATACACATGTACTAACTTCCTCTTTGAAACCCTTATGTACTTGTGGGTATACTCCCACTCTTCCTCCTATACTCATTCAACTTGCATACCTGCCCATGTATCTATCTGTAGAACACTGCT
>NW_006409159.1:266744-278258 GCF_000296735.1 Chrysochloris asiatica
CAGGACCTTATCCAGAGAAGTAGCGACACCAGAGATGGAGGCAGAGATAGTGACATGGAGAGAGGGAGCGGCTGAGCACTCTAGATGCATGGATAGAGACAGACTAAGAGATGGTGGCCAGGAGGTAGACTTGCAGAATGTGCCCTTTGGTGGTGCAAATTATTATACATGACTGAGTGTTTAAAAAAAATTTTTTTTAAAGAGCTAAAATGAATAGAGAGAAATACTGTTAACTGATGGTACATGGAGGGGATTATAATCATTGTAGTGAAACAAGATGTATGATTTGTTGAATATAAAACTGATGGTCTGCCCTGTAAACTTTCATTCAATCCACAATAAAAACCTTAAAATTAATTAATTAAAAAAAAGACAAATGTTGTATGAGATCACTATGGTAAAAATTCAAGAAAAGACTTTAATGCTAAAAGAAGCATTCTTTGATGGTTACCAAGGGTGGTAAGGAACATAGAGTAATTTACTGGTTAGAGGGTTGTTATTATTGTCAAGTGCCACCGAGTTGGTTTCGATTCATAATGACCCTGTATAGTATTTCCAAGAAACAACTGGTGGATTTGAACCACCTTGAAATTAGCAGTCCAGTGCTTATCCTAAAGCATCACACCAGGGTTTAGAGGATAGACACAAGTTAACTCAGGTGACAGGAAGGGCAATATACAAGAATAGGGAGGTTGGCAGAGGAATGGTGAAGACAGGTGAAGACACAGGGAAGTATGTGAGGGTTAAAAGGGATAAAAGTAAAAACTGCCATATAAGCAACCCTGTAACAACAGTGTTCTGTGGATAGATATATTGAATTGCTGTTTTTGACAATGAATCAACACCACTCTCTTCGTTTTTTTTCATTCCTGGAATAGTAAACCATACAGTTGTCTCATTCAAAAGATCTATACCAGTCAATTTCAGCTTACTATTGCCTACAATACTGATCTTTTTGCATTCCATTTTATTTTTTACACTTTCCAGTTTCCCTAGATTCATGCTTCATACATTCCATATTCTGATTATTAATGGGTGTTTGCAGTTGTTTTTTATTTTGAGTTGTGCCGCATCAGCAAATGAGTCTCAACTTCATCCACGTCGTTATGGTCAACTCTACACTGAGGAATCAGCACTTCCTCAGTGGAATTTTGATTGCCTTCCCACCTGAGGGACTCTCTGCTGGCACTATATTTGACAACATTCTTCTGCTGTTCATAAAGTTTTCAGTGGCTAAACATGCAGAAGTAGTCCACCTCTTCTTTCTAGACTGTCTTTCTCTGGAAGCTCTGCTGAAAACTGCCCATCATGGGTGACTTGCTGTATTTAAAATACCAGTGGCCCTGCTGGTATTAATACCAGAGGGTATAGCTCCTAGCACCACAGCAACTCGCAAGCCACCACAGTACAACTGACAGATGAGTGGTGGAGACAAGGGGTTAGTCTCTACAATTTCAGAACACTTCAACACCTCAACAAGAAAAAACAAACCAATAAAAAAAAAAAAAATAGGCAGAGGACATAAACAGATACTTCACTAAAGAACACATTCAGACAGCCAACAGACATATGAAGAGATGCTCAGCATCATTAGCCATCAGAGAGATGTGAATCAAAACAACAATGAGATATCACCCCAGTGTGAATAGCAAAGTTCAAAAAAACAGAAAACACTGGTGAGGGTATGGAGAGTCTGGAACCCTTTTACACGGTTGATGGGACTGTAAAATGATGCAACCACTGTGGAAAACAAAATAGCATTTTCTCAAGAAGTTGGAAACAGAAATACTATGACCCAACAATCCCTCTACTTGATGTATTTCCTCAAGAAATAAGAACAGTGACACAAATAGATATATGCATACATGCCTGAGTGTTTAAAAAAAAGAGCTAAAGTGAATAGAGGAAATACTGTTTACTGATGGTACGTGGAGGGGATTATAATCATTGTAATAAATAAGGTATACAATTCGTTGAATGTAAAACTGATGACCTGCCCTGTAAACTGTCACTGCATTATTCACAATAGCAAAAGGATGGGGACAGCCTAAATGCCTGCCAACAGAAGAATGATAAAATAAACTTTGGTATATATGACCAACACTATAGAATAACGATGCTCTGTGAAACACCTTATAACATGAAAGAACCCAGAGGACATTATGCTGAATGAAATTAGTCAATTACAAAAGGACAGATATTATATGAGACTACTACTATGAAAAATCAAGAAAGTTTTTCTTGTAAAAGAAACATTCTATGAAAAACAAAAAAAGAAACATTCTATGATGGTTACAGGAATGCGAGGGAAGGCATAGACTTGTGTTAACTTAGGTGACAAGGAAGCCGGTTAAAAAGAAAAGAAGAAAACAGTTACTTTCTTTCTCCTTTTTTATTTTTAAATTTCATGTACTTGGGAAATTTTACACAAAAATAAGAAAAAAGAATGAGTGATAAAAAGATTTGGAAATGGATAGAATTATCGCCTCAGAAACCCTATACAGGGTCGTTATGAGTTGGAACCTTCTAGATGGTATTTAACAACAACAATTTTAGAAGCATTGAAAGCCAAGATCCAGAATTCTTTTCTAAAGATGATGACGTGGTCTGTGGAAGACTCATGCTCCCATGAAGAACAGACAGACAGAAAGAAATCAGATGAGGGGAAAAAAATCCAGCTGTGTGACATCAGAGTGCTGCCTAGGCAAGTAGGATTTGAGGGGGCAGATACTGAAAGGAAGTGATCTAGAGTGGTGAGCCAAAATTCTTCTTATTTTATTCTAAGAGCATCCGGTCACTAATAGCACAGAATGGGACTCTGAAAATCCAAGCAAGAGATGTGGGTAGAACTGCTGCCAAGAAATAGAAGTGAACAAGATGAAGTGGTAAAATGAAAGTTTGTAAATGGTAAGGAAGCCAGGATTTTCAGGACCAATAATACAGTGAAAAGAGATAGAGGAACATGACCCTAACTTGTGATTTGTTTCTCCTCCTTCTTGAGGCATTTGCCAAATACTTGTTGACATTGAGAATAGAACTAAGTTGGGTAGAAAGCCTCTAGAAGATGTGATGAAATGTCTTTCAGTGCTGAGGCGCAAACCAAACCCTTGAATTTCAAGACCTAGCAAAGTAAGGGAGCCCCTGATAAGCCCACTATACTTTCACTTGGGACATCTCAAGATGCACACCAAAGTGACAGAAAGGGGGTGCAGAAGTAGATGAAATCTTAAAATACTGAAAATCTGCATCCTGTCATTTTGGTCAATTATTTGATTAAGATAATCTTCTCTGTGTCTGGATAGAGAACTGCATAAATGTATCATCTACAGAAATCAGTGGAACATAATAGAGAATCCAGAAGCAGATCAACATGTTCTAACCACCTGATTTTCACAGAGATGCCAGTGAAATTTAATTGAGAAAGGATGGTCATTCGTTCCAACATGTGATGCTGTGTCAGCTGGGGTATTTCAAACAGAAAAATGAATATACAATGAATTACAGATTTAAACAGGAAAGGTCAAAACCATAAATATTCAAGCAAAAAGTACAGGACATACTCAAATCACCATAAACAGTTAAAAAAGAAGAAAAGAATGAACACTAGAGTTCTGATATCTTTCTTTGTATCGCCATCTCAGAATGAGCAGGGTGTAAAGTGAGTCAGAATTCTAGGTCTGTTGGTTCTGGTCCTGGTCTTGGTCCTGGTCTTGGAAGGGGTCTTATGCCTTAGTGACCAATCATCCTAGGGGTCATTCTTTCTGCAGCTGAAGATGCAGTTTCTGTAGACAGCACAGTTAGTGAATGCAGCAGGCATGGAGTAGCTGACTGCCATCCTCAAGATGTATCAGTTCCCATTGGGGATGCACAGGTGGAGAAAATACAGCCTTAGACCCCTGGTGTGAAGCTGTAGGTGAAACACTGGACTTCTAGCCACAAAGTTGGCGGTTCAAACCCATCATCTGCTCCTTGGAAACCATATACAGGGTGGCTGTGAGTTGGAACCGTTTCAATGGCATTTAACAACCACACAACAGGGATCATTCATTTTACAGATGAAGATACCATTTATTCAGATCACACAGCTAGTGAATTCAGGGACCGAAGCTCTGAAAAGACTGAGAGCCTAAGAATTCATTCATCACAGCGCCCCCATTGCAAGAGATGGCATGGAGTAACTGGCTACTATCTCCCAGGAGCTGTATCAAATCCGTGGGGATGAGAGATGAATAAGATACAGTACTAGAAAGTGAGGGGAGTCCTGGTTTGGCACTGTAGGATAAGCACTGGACTAATAATTGCAAGGTCAGCGGTTCAAACCCCCCAGCCGCTCCTCAGAAACCTTATCTATGTAGAGTCACTTTGGAATCTCCTCCCTGACATTTAATAACAGACAATGACTAGCATGCCACCTAGTGGGGAACAGTATAATTACAGACAAGTCACATAGCAATGTGGTTTGCAAGGATACTTTTGTAAAGCCCCGGTGGTAATCTAGTGGGTTATGTGTTGGACTTCTAACCAAAGATTGGCAGTTCAAGCCCACCAGCCTCTGTAGGAGAAGGAGGAGACTTTCTGCTCTCATAAATATTTACAGCCTATCACATTTCCATTCTACTTGCAGAATGTTTTTCTAACTGCTTATTCAAAAGTCTCTCTATGAAATTCATAGAATTATTATTTGATCTTTATGAATTAAGGGAAAAAGGATTCTGTTCAGAGTAACTAACTTCTCATGTGACTTAAACTTTTTTTGCCTGTCAATAAGAATCTTCCACGATGACAAACTGTTCATCCATAATCTTTGCTTTCCTAAACAAAGTCATGTATTTTCATTTTTTTTCTCAAAAGGAAAGAGGGAAAACTTCCAATTATTAGAAATCATCTTTTACATAAATATTTCTCATAAAACGTAATGACCATTCATTTCCCCTAGAAGCAAGGCTATCAAACTTGAGCACCCATCAGAACTACCATGACGCCTTACTAAACCACAGCTTACTAGATCCTACCCCTGGAGTTTATTTTTCATCAGGTCTAGCATGGGGCCAAATGGGGCATTTCCAAGAAGATTTGAAGTTATGGTGATGCTGCTGTAAAGTAGAAGTTCTCTACTAGAAGTGATGGTGCCTGTCCCCTCACGCCCCTGGTGAATACCATTTGGCAGTATCTGGAGGCATACTTGATTTTCATAACTGAGGCTGTGTAAGGAGCTCTGGCAGCATAGTGGTTATGAATCGGGCTGCTAACCTCAAGGTCAGCAGTTCAAAACTACCAGCCATTCCACTGGAGAAAGATGAGGCTTTTTTTCTCCTGTAAAGATGTACAGTCTCTGAAATCCTTTGGATGTTTGCAATGGGTCAGAACTGACTCCACAGTACACCACCACCATCATGATGGTTCCACTGGTATCTAGTAGGTAAAGGCCAGAGATGTTGTCAAACATTTTACAATTCACAGGACAGGTCCAATGGTTAAGAATTATACACTCCAAAATGTGTCTTGTACTGCTGTAATAATCAGTGTTTGAACCCACCAGCTACTTAGTAGGAAAAGATGAGGCCGTCTAACCCATCAAGATATGCAGCCTTGGAAACCCTAGGAAGCAATTCTACCCTGTCCTATTGGATCACTGTGAGTTGGAATTAATTCGATGGCAGTGGCTTTTTAAGGAAATGCATCTGAAATAGGAAAAGCACAGAGTGTTGACGAAGAGATGGATACACTGGATTTCATTCAAGTAAGAACTTCTGTTTATCAAGAGTCACCACAAGAGGGCACTAGAGGAATTTGGAGGTGCGCTGGGGAACTGCTTTATACTTTCTATGGTGGCTACAAACTGCATGAGGTCTGAAAATGTATAGAACTGTACAGTAAAACGGGGGAACTTTTCAGGATATAAGTTATACCTTAATAATGAAAAATTCACCATGAGCAAGAGTGGGCTGGCCACTCTACTGCCCCACCTAGAGCCTCTTTCAGGACTGAAGTTTTTATTCCCCAGCTGCGGGAAGTGCTGTCTGCTGACAGCTTTCTTCCGGAAATGACAAAGTAGAATGACTCCACGGAGTTTGTTGTTATTATGGGCCATGGAGTCAGTTCCAAGGAGCAGATGGTGGGCTTGAACTGCTGATCTGTGGTTAGAAATCCAGTGCTTCTCTAACTATCTCACCAGGACTCTCCACAGGGTTCTTTAGGCTGTAATCTTGAGAGGGAATCCTGGTGTGGTGCTCTATGATTACCATTGTCCCACAAGGTCTGCATGAATCACAAGGTTGGCAGTTCAAACCCACCAGCTGCTCCTCAGAAACCCTACACAGGGTTGCTATGGGTCAGAACTGATTCGACGGCACTTAAGAACAGCAACAATCTTTAAGGAAGAAGATCACCAGGTCTTTCTTCAGCAGATCTACTGGATGGATTTGAACTGTTGACCTTTCGGTTACAAGCAGCCACTGGGGCTGCTTCTTCACCAAAAATACTTGTTTTAGCATGCTTTCCTTCCTAAGTACAACTTACATCCAGTGACTGGTTGATGCAGGGCTATAAATTCCTACCTCTGGTGTGGTATTGTGGGTTCACGCACTGGACTGCAAAGTCAGTTTGAACCACAAGGTCAGTGGTTCAAGCTCACCAGCCCCTTTTCGGAAACGCTATACAGGGTCACCATGGGTCAGAACCAGTTTGATGGCGCTCAACCACAACAATATCCCAGCTTGTCCGTCCCAGCCCTGCTTCGCTTTCTTCCCTCCCCTCACAGGCACTAAGACTGAGACCACTTCCAGAAAAACTTCTTCCAAACTAAACTCTGTGTGTTTCCACAATCTTTTTGAAGTCCCCTCGTGTAAATTTAAGACAATTTTATTAAAATATCAGCAACGATTTTTGTAGGCATACACAAGCATATTTTAAAATTTATATAAAAGATCAAGAACCTAGCATCGCTACAACAAATTTTAAAAGGAAGACTAAAGGAGGAGAAGTCACGCTACACAATGTTAAGGTGTTAAGTCACTACAGTAATAAAGACGTTGATAATGAGTGTCACAATTGAAAAACAATCAAACCAACTACAAGGATGGAAAATGTCTAGGGTTGAGGGCTTGGGTAAACAGACCTCTCAAGCACCATTGGAGGGATCCTGAACAGCCACACCTTGCCTTGGAACACCTAAATGGATTATTCAGAGCAGGTCTTGTCATTTTCGGACTTCACACACGTTTATAAAGTCAGCTGGCTCTCTGCAGGGCTGGGGCTGTGGGCTGTAGTCCATTCCTCAGGCCCACCTTAGTTAGCCTCTGCAGGCTCTTCAGTTTCTCTGTAACCTTCAGTTTGGTGGCAGCAAAATTAGTGCTTCACGGTTGCCTGAAGTCCTTATACTTAAACTGTTTTTAATATGAAGCTCTAGAGAGTGTTGTAAAAAAATAAATTATATATAAGGACACTAAGATTTTAGTTAAGAATTAAGAGCTTAAGAAGGTTATAAAAGGATAGATGGAAACAAACTTTATCCCAGGTAAGTGCAGGAGAATATATGTTTGGCCCCCAAAAAGATTTAATTTCTTGAAACAGTTATTAACAATACCTATTTAAATAAAATTAATGAGGAGATACTTTTAAGAATCCAAAATTTATTAATTTTCAAGGTAAAATTATCCAATAATAAGAATGAAATGAGTCTTACTTACACCCTCCCATGCCAATCATATAAACGTGTGCCATGGAGTCTGTTCATAGCGACCCTGTACAGGGTTTCTGAGGCTGTAAATCTTTACGGGAGCAGAAAGCCTCATCTTTCTTCTCCCGTAGAACAGCTGGTAGTTTTGAATTGCTGACCTTGCAGTTTGCGGCCTGATTTATAACCACTACACTACTCTGGTAGCGTAGTGGTTACGAATCGGGCTGTGAACCTGAAGGTCAGCGGTTTGAAACTACCAGCTGCTCCGCGGGAGAAAGATGAGGCTTTCTACTCCCGTAAAGATTTACACCCTCAGAAACCCTATACAGGGTCGCTATGGGTCGGAACTGACTCGATGGCACATAACAACAACAACACTACTCTAACTAGGAGATTTTAAAACGGAGTATCTGTATTGTTTGTAGCGCTCTAACCCGGGTGGTACAACCATCCACAAAACTATGGAAAGACTCACTTTCTTTTTCTTCCATGAATGTTCCACATACAGCCTTTATCATCATTCCTAGTCCTGGCTTTTTTCCCAGAGTGGCTTTATAGATGTTTTATATCAACACATACTTAAAACTTTGCAAACATCTTGTTTATTTTCAATGCTGTTTGTTTTATAGACACAGAGATCTATAGGTTGGAGCTAGGCAGGGTATTATAGGAAGTCTTAGGCATTTATGGAGATAAAGAGATGATATATATCTGAAAAGGAGACAGAGAAATAGGACTCTGTGTCTGAGGAAGAGGTCACTGCATTATCCCTGTACTGTGCCATGTAGTTTAGAAAATGGAGCAAATGAAATTGTAGAAGAAAAAGGATTGTTTTGAGAACCACCACGGTGTGTCAGGCTGGAGGCATCAGTTTAAGGGAGAGGTCTCACTAGGGACCCCTAGAGAAAATATCAGAATAATGTCTTTAGTTCTGGAGAGACTGATAACTGCAGAAAAGTGTTGGATCACAAGGAATCAATTGTAAAAACCATCTCACATGAGGCCCACGCCCTTAGATCTCTTTCAAGAAGTTTAATCGGCTTGTACTTGTTTATTCCATTGGAAAGTTATGTACACAAAAATGGAAACCCAGGGGCTGTATTGGTGCTGACCAGATCTGATGTCCCAAGGCTGATACATCAACATGACAAGCAGATACCCTACCTCAGTAATCTATAACTAAAAGGATGTCACAGAGAGACGAGAATCTGATGACGAGTTGTGGTAATGAAATTTCTTAAGAGTCTTGACAAGTTCATCAGCAATAGGGCCTGCCTATGTCCTGCACTTCCCATTCACAGTACAAAAATGCCTTGTTGAGTGAATTTGAACAACACTAATGTGGCACTGTAGGTTAATGCACTAGACTGCAAGGCTGTTTGAGCTGCAAGGTCAGTGGCTCAAGCCCACCAGCTGTTTCTCAGAAACCCTATACAGGGTCGCTATAGGTCGGAACCGACTCGAGGGCACTTAACAACAACAACGATGTGGCGTGGTAGGAGTCCTGGTGTGGTGCTGTGGGCTAATGCACTGGACTGCAAAATCAGTTTGAATAGCAAGGTCGGTGGTTCAAGCTCACCAGTCGCTCCTTGGAAACCCTATGTAGGGTCACTATGGGTTGGAACTTTCTCGACAACACTTCACAACAACAACGATAACAATGTGGCGCTGTAGGATCAGTTTTGTTGTTGTTATGTGCCGTGGAGTCGGTTCCTACTCAGCCACCCTTCACAGGGTTTCTGAGGCTGTAAATCTTTACAGGAGCAGAAAGCATCATCTTTCTTCCGCAGAACAGCTGGTAGTTTCAAACTGCTGACCCTGAGGTTAGCAGCCCAGTTCATAACCACTACGATACCAGAGCTCTGCAAACCACAAGGTCAAAAGTTCAAACCCACCAGCTGCTCCTCAGAAACCCTAAACAGGATTGCTATGAGTTTGAATCAAGTAGATGGCACGTAACAGCAACAAGTCAAGTAGGGTCAGAATGCCCTCAGCTGTGTGGATCTGGCCCCAGGAATGAGGCAGAAGTGGAGGAATCTATGAGTCTGCACACCTGTAATCTGTCTCTATCAGGGCGTTCTGGGCTGTGTTTGGCAGTCTTTCCAAGTGTAGTAGATTTGGGCTAAACCTTTAAATTCAAAGCAACCAGCACGGGAGAACGGAGACTGCTGTGTGAGGCTCGTGCCTGGCAACCTGGAGCTAAGATTGCCTGACTTGGTGATGTTGTGAATTTTCTCCTTCCTGGATGGACTGAACTTGATACAGGCTTCTCGAGTGAATAAGGTAAGTGTTCTCCACCGTCTATCTGAATGGACCAGCTCCCATCTCCCCTCTGCCACCCTATCAGTCTTTCTACAAGATCCTGCTCCTCTCTCTTTCTCTGAGCCCTGGGATCTTGTGACCCCAACATTTAACCCACACAACCTTCTGTAATTCTGTCAATTTACGTTGTTCTCAATCTGACCCATCCGTTCTTTTCTGGTACAGCAGTGTTCAAAGGACCCAACCCTTCTCTTGACCAATTTGCGCACCAATTCGCACAACAGCAGAATCATTTTCGGAGCTAGCATCGTTCACTCTGTCTCATTTTTCACTAATGAAAATTACAAACTGATACGAAGGAGTTGCTGTTATAAAGCACCGTTGAGTTGGCTCCAATGTATAGCAATGCTGTATAGGGTTTCCGAAGCTTTAAATCTTTGTAAGAGCAGAAAGCCTTGCGTTTTTCCTGCGTAATGGCTGGTGTTTGAATCGCTGACCTAGTGGTTCGCAATCCAGTGCTTACTGTATGCAGACCTTTATTGTTGATTGTTGTAGTGGTTAAGTGCCATCAATTCGTTTCTGACTCGTAAAGACCCTGTGTAGGGTTTCTGAGGAGCAACTAGTGAGTTTGGACAACCAGCCTTGTGGTTCAAGCGAACTTTGCAATCCAGTGCTTATCCTATAGTGCTACAACAGGGGTTCTTGGGTTCCTAATTCCAGCTCTAGGAAATCAGCGTTTCTTCCTCTGAACTCTGACAGGAATACAAAGTGACAGTATCAGCAGACAGGTTTGGATTTTACGGTTCCCACCTCCCATGGCTTGAGGGTTTGGGGACTTGGGAACTTTTCTGGTTAAACTGTGTGGGTGCAGCTCACAGAACAAATGAGAGCCGAGGAGGAGCCAGCTGTGGGTAATGACTGATTGCTAATCTTTTCTTTTCTTTCACTTGGTGGTGGTAGTGGTTATGTGCCATGGAGTCGGTTCAGACTCATAGTGAAGGTTTTCCAAAGCTGTAAATCTTGATGAGAGCAGAAAGCGTCATCTTTCTCATGCAGAACCGCTGTAGTTTTGAACTACTGACTTTGAGGTTAGCAGCCCGACTCGTAACCACTACAATGCTAGAGCTCCTTTCTCTCCCTTGGCAGTGGCATATGCTTGCAGAGAATGACTACTTGTGGAGATGAGTGAAAGGGCCAAAGGAAAGTAAGAGGAAGGTGATCCGCAGGGGTAAGGAGAACTGTGATTGTATAGTTGTTCAGATATAGAGCCCTGTGTGCAACTGTGTTGTGTGTGTGTGTGTGGGGGGGGGGTGTATGAAGGCTTTAGTGAGTAAAAGGTACATGTGGTCCAAGGAGGGACTAACTTGGACAGCCTGATGGGACTGGGACTTTGTTTCTGATTGTTGTATCTGAGGAGATAGACATTCTGCTCCTTCCTTCTCGGGTGAGCAGCTGGGCACAAGGACCTAGAGACAGTTCTTCCCCAGACAAGTGAGGCAGGAGTCCCTCATTCCTTTGGCAAAGTCAGAAGACTTCATCTGCAAAGAAGTAGCTGATAAAATCTGTATGGGGAC
>NW_006409159.1:278358-281541 GCF_000296735.1 Chrysochloris asiatica
GTGTCTTAGAGGAACATGGTGAATCTGTTTCCAGGATTTCTTTTTCCTTTTTGAATGCATTTCTACGTTCTCACTCAGTGAAGGGAAAAGGAATTAAAATGTAATGGTACTGGATGGCTTTCACAGCTTCCTTATTTCCCTTCTTGTGCATCTTGTGTTGAAAGGAGAAGCTAGAGTACCCGTTTTGCAGCAGAAAATCAAGCTCTGTTACTGCCTTTTCCCAAAGGCATCCCGCCCCTCCTAGAGTAAAAGCCAACAACAAAATACTAGTGCACAACTTAATTAAGATTCTCTACCGTGCATTGAATTCCTGATGTCTCTGCTAAAACTCTGAACAATTTTCTGATAGAAAGATTTTATCACCATTTTGTATCTATGGAACTTGAGATGAAAGAGGGGAAACAACTTCACCAATAGCTCAATTTCCATTTTCTCCATAATTTGTACTCCAAATCTCCCTTAAGGGTGCAGAACAAATTATTATGCTATTACATTTATGTCATCCCTCACCTATCGTGTTGTTGATGTGAAGTGCCATCGGGTCAGTTCTGACCCATAGCGACCCTGTAATAGGGTTTCCGAGGAGCAACTGGTGAGCTTGACCCACTGACCTTGTGGTTCAAACCGACTTTGCAGTCCAGCGCATTAACCCATAGCGCCATGCCAGGACTCTTCACTTAGGTAGTGGCCACGTATGATCTGTGTTTCCTCCCAGGGATTATAAAATGTGTTGTTTATCTCTCAGGAAATGGTCTCTCAATGGACCAACTAGAACATTGAGTCATCTGTGATTTGTCTTCAGTGTGCAGGCTTTTTGCCAGGAATGTACAAAAGGTGACCCTACCCTGGGAGCAGACATAATGCTTACCTGAGATCTTCTTGTTAACTCAGATAAATCAGAATTCTGACAGGAAAATGATCCTCAGAGTTGGTGTGACAGCAACACATTTTAAAATCTCATCTTCTAGTTTGTAATCTGTGAACTTTTCATATCGGTCATATACACATAGAGACTTTAGATTTTAATATGTGCATCTACATGTAAATGGACACAGAGCCAGAGACTTATCTTCTAGACTTACCAGTAAGGAGCTCTGGTAGCATAGTGGGTTACGAATTGGGCTGCTAACCACAAGGTCAGCTGTTCAAATCTGCCAGCCGCTCTGCAGAAGAAAGATGAGGCTTTCTGCTCCCATAAAGATATAGTCTCAGAAACCCTATACAGAGTTACTATGAGTTGGAACTGACTTTACAGCACACAACCACCACCTCCACCACCAGGACATGGCAGGGAAATCAGAAAAGTCTAGAAAAGTACTGTCTGGGATGGCTTGCTGTTGAGAATAACTTGATCCAGTCACCATGTCCCTGAGGACGCTCAAAACAGGTCCACATGGAAAAGAATTCAGACTTTCTGCCAAGACCCAACACCATTGTGCCAATTGTATGAGTGTGAACCATTTTGGAAACAGTGTCTAAGCCTAGTCACTGCCACCTCATAAGCAACTTCAAGTGTGAATAGCTCAGTTAATCCAATCTTGAAATTTGACAAACAGAACTGTGGGACAGTAAGTATTGATTACTTTTTAAGTTGCCATGTTCAAGGTAATTTGTTATGCAGCGATAGAAAATTAATATAGATTTTAGTATTGGGAAGCAGGCCATGCTGCTATAAAGCCTGAAACTGGCAAGACTCTGAAGAGAGGATTGGGTCTCAAAGAAACTCTTAATTGGAAATTTGATGTCCTGCCAGGAGCCTGTTAGTAAGGACTTAAAAGGAAAGGAAACACTTTATTGGAAACTGGAAGAAAGGGAATTCTTGTTTTGTAGTGACAGAAAGTTCAGCAACATTGTTAACTGTGTTAAAATGAAAATTGGGAAATACTGAAGAATCAAGTGATCTTGCTAAAGAGACTTCCAGGCATAATACTGACTATTGGCTTCTTGTTGCTTACAGTAAAATGCAAGAGAAGCTGGGAGTTGTTGGTTTTAAAAATCCCCAGCCTAGCCAGAAGGCAAAGTATGCTCATTTAAGAAATACATTCCAAACAAAATCAATATAGGAAATTGATAGTAAGCCATGGTATCACAGTATAAGGATAAAGCCAAAGGAATGGCTGTAAAATTCTTTTTTAGACCTCGTCTAAGGAAATTCCTGCTTTTGTTGTTGTTGTTAAGTGCCGTCGAGTCGGTTCCAACCCACAGCGACTTGTACAGGGTTTCCGAGGCTGTAAATCTTTATGGGAGCAGAAAGCCTCATCTTTCTCTCACGGAACTGCTGACCTTAAGGTTCGCAGCCCGATTCGTAACCACTACGTTACCAGAGCCCCTTAAGCAGGATCACATATACTGAATCAGAATCTGCATTTTAAGCAGATGCAAGGAGAGTCTTACCAGGACTCCAAAAGAGGCCATTATGAAGTCCTGCTTTTAAGAAGCTTAAGGAATTGTCCTCAGCAGCCCAACAAACGCCCGAAAGGTTTGCCTCTGAGAATTGTAGTAGTGACTATTCTGAACACCAACAGTCTTAGGAAGAGATGTAAGGCTGAGTATTGAGGACTTCTGCCAGTAGGCAGTACCAATTTTCCTGCCATAAGAACTGTAGCTAAGTGTCATCCAGTCGGTTCTAACTCATAGTGGCCCTGGATAGGATTTCTGAAGGGAGGTGGTAGGTTTGCACTGCCAACTTTGCAAGTTCTCAATCCAGTGCTTATTCTACAGCCCCACACAAGAATGACAATTGTAGGAATAGCCATTGTTTAATGGTGTGAATTCTAGTAAAACGCTTAGCAGACCCACAAAAGTTTTAAGAGAATTATTTTGGCAGAGACACACTGCTAGCTGTGTCCTTGGTGCTTCTGTACACCCACCACCACCATGGTGCCCCTGCCCTACCGTCCCCCTTTTTGTTTTTTGGTTTTTTTTAAGGTTTTATTGTTGATTGACTGAAAGTTTACAGGGCAGATCATCAGTATTACATTCACCAAATCATACACCTTGTTTCATTACAATGATTATAACCCCCTTCATGTACCATCAGTTAACAGTATTTCTCTCTATCCACTTTAGATTTTTAAAAACAAAACCCACTCAGGCATATATAGTAATTTACATCTCCAAAGGGCACATTCTGCAAGTCTGCTCTTAGTTCCTCTCTTCCCTTTAATCTAGAGTCCTCAGCCA
>NW_006409159.1:290331-292488 GCF_000296735.1 Chrysochloris asiatica
TGCTTGGTCGGGTATTCTGTGTTGTTTTTGGCGGAGCTCTCTGCTATACGTCCACCCGATCCGCCATCCCAAAATATGATTTTTTGCAGTCTAATCAACAAAGAATGAAAATTTCTGTTGTTCGACATCCTCATCAACATTTGGTGTTGTCAGTGTTTTGGATTTTAGTCACTCTAATAGGTGTCGTCAGGAACGACGGTAGCGTAGTGGTTATGAATCAGGCTGCTAATCTCAAGATCAGCAGTTTGAAACTACCAGTGGTTCCACCTGAAAAAGATGAAGCTTTCTCCTCCTGTAAAGATTTACAGCCTCTGCTCATTGGTTTTGTATATATGCTCTTAATTATGTTGAGAAATTCCCTTCTACTCCTATTTTGTTGAGTGTTTTACTCATCAGAAATGGATGTTGAATTTTATCAAATGCCTTTCCTGCACCAACTGATATGATTATATGGTTCCTTTTCATTGTTTCATTTATGTGGTGGATTGCACTGATTGCTTCTCTAATACTGAACCATCCTTGCATACCTGATAAGAATCCCACTTTGTCATGATGTGTTATTTTTTGTGTTGTTGCATTCTGTTGTCTGGGATTTTGGTGAAAATTCTGCTCATTTCATAAAATGTATTTGGAACTTTTCCATCCATTTACATGTTCCGAAAGAGTTTGATTAGAATTGCTGTCAGATCTTCTCTGAATGCTCAGTAGAATTCACCAGACTTTTTTGTTGTATTGGGGAGTTTTTTTAATGACCTTATCAATTTCTTCTTTTGTTACATGTCTGCTCAAGTATTCTACTTCCATCTTTGTTAATTTGTGTAGTTAGTGTGTTTCTAGAAATTTGTCCATTTCTTCTGTGTTTTCAAATTTGTTGTAGTACAATTCCTCATAGTATTCTGTTTATTACCTTTCTTTCCATTGGTTTTGTTGTGATGTCACCCATATAATTTATGATTGTGCTATTTGCATCTTCTCCTTTTCTTTTGTTAGATTTGCCAATGACTTGCCAGTCATTAATCCTTTCTAAGACCCAATTTCTTGTCGTGTTGATTCTTTTTCATTTCATTAATTTTTGCTCTGATCCTTATGATTCCTTTTCTGGTAGGCTTATCTTGCTGCTCTTTTTCTAATTGTTGGAGATCCTGTGTCAGAGTTCACATTGGCTCCTGTGCTTTTTGGATGTGTACATTAATTACTATACATTGCTCTCTAAGCACTGCTCTTACTGTGTTTAAAAGGTTTGGGTATATTGTGTTTCCATTCTCGTTTGTTTTTTTGTTTTTTTTCAAGTTTTTGTTGTGAATTGAGTGTTAGTTTACAGGAGAGAACATCAGTTTTACATTCATCCTATCGTATTTCATCTCTTCGCAATGACTACAATCCCATCCGTGCATTATCATTCAACAGTATTTGCTTCCATTCCCTCTGTTTTTTTTGTTTTGTTTTGTATCTTTGGGATGTACACTGAAGCACTCAGGAATATATAACTATTCAAACAACCAAAGGGCATACCCAAGTCTGCCCCACCCCCACCCCCTGGCGTCCAGAACATTCATTTTCATTTGATTCAAGGACTTTTCTTTAATTTCAGTTTTTACTTCTATTACAAAGTTGCTTTGAAACAAGGGTGTTATTCAATTTCCATGTATTACATGCTTTTTCTTGATAATTCCTATTGCTTATTTCTAATTTTTGTAATTCAAAAGATGTTTTGTAGTATATCAGTATTTTTACATTTAGTCTAGTTTTATGGTCTAACATATGGTTTATTCTAGAGAATGTTCCATGTGCGCTGGAAAAGAATGTGTATTGTGCTATTGTTGGGTTGAGTGCACTGCATAAGTCTATGTGGTCAAGCTAGTTGATCGTATTGTTTAAATTTTCTGTGTCTTTGTTGAATTGTCCTGCCTGTCATAAAAAGTGGTGTATTAAAATCTCCTAGTCCTGGTATGGTGCTGCAGGTTAACGTGCTGGACTGCAAGGTCAGTTTGAACCACAAGGCCGGTGGTTCAAGCTCACCAGGCACTCCTTGGAAACCCTATACAAGGTTGCTGTTGAGTCAGACCTGACTAACAGCATTTAACAACAATTACTATTGTAGACTTGTCTATTTCTTTCTTCAATTCCAGTTAAAGTTTGATTTATGTATTTTGAGGC
>NW_006409159.1:293658-294800 GCF_000296735.1 Chrysochloris asiatica
TTTTAGTAATGGCTACTTTGGTTTAATATTCCGAATTTTTGTCATTTGTAATAATGTTTATAAAATGTTAATGATTTTCCTTTTTCTTGTTTTGATATGAAGGTGTATACATTTTCTATGACATTACCCTATAATTTATTCATTTCTTCCCCAGTTTAAAGAGTCTGCTCTATCTTGATATCTACTTCACTTCCTTGCTATATGTAAGTTCTATGACTATACTTTTCCTTTATAGTTTTCATCATTATAAATTGCTCTATCTGGTTCTGTGTTTTCAGCCTTGTAGGTTTGGTTTACTTTGGATACTCCTATATCTGGATTGAGGTCTTGGTACTATTGTTAGCCAGTTTGCTCTCAAGATTCCTTCCTTGTCTTTGATTTTGGAGTTTGATTATATGTCTTGGCAATTTTGATTTTGGATCTATCCTGTTTAAGGTTAGTTCAGTTTCTTGAGTGCAATCTTATCATCTTTCATAATATTAGGGAAGTTTTCGCTTAACAACTTTTGGATTGTTTTTCTGTTTTCTTTGCTTTTCTTGATTTCTTTAATCACTAATAAGTTGTTTCTCTTTATGGCATTACATGTATGCTAGGCTTTCTGCAGATCTTTCCTTTTTTTTTTTTTTTTTTCCTGACGATTCTTCTAACCTACTAGTTGTTTTGTTTTGTTAAAGATTTTATTGAGAATTGAGTGATAGTATAGATGGCAGAATATTGGTTTTGCACTCAACCAGTCATATTTTGTTTCATTGCAATGATTACAGTTCCCTCCATGCACCATCAGTTGACATATTTACCTCTATTCACCACTTCATTTTTTTTTTAATATACAAAAAATACACAGAAGTATATAATCATTTAAACAACCAAAGGGCACATTTTGCAGGCCAGCCTCCTGCCCGCCAGAACACATCCTTTCTCTTTGCATGAGTCATCAGCTGCTCTATCTCTCCATGCCATCACCTCTGCCTCTGTCTATGGTGTTGCTGCTTCTCTGGTTAGGATCTCATGTTCCACTCATGCTCTTCCCTCTTGCTGGTCCTAGGGTCCTCTGTTCCTAGAATGTAAAATTAATTACTTTCCCTTTTGTTTACACACCTTCTAGCTTTACAGTTATGACAATCACAGTTAGTCGTGATACA
>NW_006409159.1:294900-296049 GCF_000296735.1 Chrysochloris asiatica
TTTGTCCATTCTTCAGTTGATGGACACTTTGGCTGTCTCCATCTTGTTGCTATTGTAAATAGAGCTGCTATAAACGTTGGTGTGCACCGTCCCCTCTTTTGAATAAGTGTATATAGTATATTCCAAAGAGAGACAACCCAATGGATGGGGAAATCATAGAACAATATCATTAAAATTACATGCAAGTAAACTCTTGCTGAAGCTAATTCAAAAACAGATAGAACTGTACATCAGTGGGGAACTTCCAGGAACTCAAGCCAGATTCAGAAGAGGACATGGAACTAGGGCTGTTCTTGCTGATGTCAGGGAGCTCCTGTCTGAAAGCAGAGAATGCCATAAAGATGTTTACTTGTGCTTTACTGACTGTGGAAAAGTTTTCAACTATGTGGATCACGACAGTGGTTCCAACAGAACAAGGGGATACTGAATGATTTAAAATCAGGAAAAGTGTGTGCCAGGACTGTATTCTTTCACCATACTATTTCAATCTGTATGCTGAGCAAATGATCTGAGAAACTTAACTGTATGAAGAAGAGCATGACATCAAGATTGGAGGAAGATTTATTAGCAACCTGTAGTATACAAATGCTATAGCCTTGCTTACTGAAAGCGAAAAGGTCCTAAAATACTTAACTGATGAAGACTCCAGTCTTCAGTATGGATTGTACCTCAATGTGAAAAAGACAAAATCCTGACAACTAGACCAATAGACTTGTTGTTAGGTGTCATCGAGTTTGGTTCCAATTTATAGCAATCCTGTGTAAAGTCTCTTGTGAGCCAATGAGTAACATCATGATAAATGGAGAAAAGATTGAGCTTGTCAAGGACTTCATTTTGCATACTATCAACTCATGGAAGCAGAGTCAAGATATCAAACAACATAATTGCATTAGGCAAAGGTGCTGCACAAGAAAGACCTCTTTAAAGTAAAGTGTTCAAGAGCAAAGATAGTAGTTTGAGGTCTAAGGTGTACCTAACCAAAGCCATGGTATTTTCAATAGCCTAATAGGAGCTCTCGCAGCACAGTGGTTACAAATCGGGCTGTGACCCTTAAAGTCAGCAGTTTGAAACTACCAGCTGCTCCGCAGGAGAAAGATGAGACTTTCTGCTCCCTTAAAGATTTGCAGCCTTGGAAACCCTGTACAGGGT
>NW_006409159.1:307304-309841 GCF_000296735.1 Chrysochloris asiatica
GAATTGGTGGGTCATAAGGTATTTTTATTTTCAGTTTTCTGAAGAAGCACCATAACATTTTCTAAAGAGATTGAACCATTTTACAGTCCCACCAGCAAGGTAGGAGTGTCCCATTCTCTCCACATCCTTGCCAGCATTTATTGTACTTTGCTTTTTTAAACTTTGCTGTTATTGTTGGTGTAAGATGATAGCTGATCAATGTTTTGATTTGCATCGCTTGAGTCCTGGTGTGATGCTGTGGGTTAATGTGCCAGACTGCAAAGTTATTTGAACTGCAAGGTCAACAGTTCAAACTCACCACTTGCTCCTCAGAAACCATATACAGGGTTGCTATGGGTCAGACCCGACTCAACGGCACTTAATAACAAAAATGGCTAATGATCTTGAACATTTCTTCATATGTTTGTTGGCTGCCTGAATCTCATCCTTGGTGAAGTGTCTGTTCATATCCTGTACCCATATTTTTTTCTTGATTTGAGCACAAATATTTTAATTTTCTTAACAAAATGAAATTTTCTTTAAGAGTTATCTACAGTTCCAAGGTCACTTGTATGAGTTGTTACACCCTTCACCTTTTTGAGAGACGCAAGAGTTATGACAAGGGTATCACCAGGTGCTACCTAGATGTTTCCACTAAAGGGCAGAGAAAGTTAAGAGTGTTTTCACGGGGAAACCCAAAAGGGACAATCAGCATGAAACAAGTTCAATATGGTCATACAGATTGGGTAAAAGAATTTAAGAGTGGAAGCCCAAGCTGGTAGGCAAGGGGGAGAAGGAAGGAAAACACAGTTCAAATAGAACACATGAGGAAACCCAGTACAAATGGTGACTTTGGTACTGTCTAGGTAACCCCTAGTTTTTTTCATAGGTGACCCTGATAAAAGACCTATTGTTGCAAAACCAGTCCAAATCCTACCAAGTTAAAAAGAGGTCCCTCACTGGCTTGTTGGGTCTAGGTACACCATGTCCTCCCACCCCAGAGATCGGTTCTGGCAAGAAAAGCAACGTGCCTTGATGGTGCTGTTGGGAGGGTGCCTCGAGTTAGGCACATTCCAGCGATGTTCTGCTGAGTGAGTTTCACAGTGGGAGGGGACTGTGTCTCATTACTCAATCAACTTCTTGGCTTTGAAGAAGCGACGCAGGTAGAAGACCTGCCAGGTGGCAAGTCCAATGAGACAGAACATTGAAAAGATGCTGAAATATAGGACTTGAATGTCCATGCACTCATTGGTATCACGCATCTCCTCCTCCCATCTCTTCATGTAGGCAAAATCATTCACGATGTACATTTTTGCAATGTTTGATAGTGTATGTGTGCCCTGTATTAGAATCCTTAAATTTGTCCCTATTTTTTATTGATCTCCTTTATAATTCTAGGATTTACCTTTAGGTCTTTAATCCATGTTGAGTTGGTTTTTGTATATGATATGAGATAAAGATCTTAATTTCATTCTTTTGCATATCGATTTCCAGTTTTGCCAGCACCATATGTTGAAGAGACTGGCTCTTCCCCATTCAAAGTCCTTTGGCCCTTTGTCAAAGGTCAATTGGCTGTATGGGAATGGGTTAACTTCTGGATTCTCTACTCAATTCTGTTCCATTGATATATATACTTTCATTGTACCAATACCAAGCTGTTTTGACCACTTTTGTCATGTAGTAGATCTTGAAATCAGGGAGTGAGAGGCCTCCAACTTTGTTCTTCTTAAGCAGTGCTTTCCTTATCCAGGGGCTCTTTCCTTTCTATATAAAGTTTGTAATAGTTTTTTCCATCTCTTTAAAGAATGTTGTTAGACTCTGGATTGGGATTGCATTATATCTGTCGGTTGCTTTGGGTACTATTGACATTTTCACAATGTTAAGTCTTCTTAGCCAGGAACATGGTACAGTCTTCCACTTTTGTAAGTCTCTTTAGTTTCTTGTAGTAGTGTTCTGTAATTTTCTTTGTATAAGTCTTTCGTTTCTCCGGTTAGATTTATTCCTAAATATTTCATCCTTCTGGTGGCTATTGTAAATGGTATTGCTTTCCTGATACCATTTTCAGAGCTGTTGTTATTAGTATAGAGGATTCCAACTGATTTTTGTATGTTGATCTTATACCCGGCCACTTTGCTGAATTTTCCCAATGAGTTCCAGTAATTTTTGTTGTTAACTTTGGGGTTTTCTATGTATAGGATCATATTATCTGCGAAGAGAGATTGATTTCTTTACCAATTTGTTGTTATGTGCTGTGGAGTCAGTTCCAACTCATAGCAACCCTGTACAGGGTTTCTGGGGCTATAAATCTTTACAGGAGCAGAAAGCCCCATTTTTCTCCCACGGAAAAGCTGGTAGTTTTGAACTGCTGACCTTAGGGTTCGTAGCCCGATTCGTAACCACTACACTACCAGAGCTCCTTTGGATGCCTTTAATTTCCTTATCTTGCTTTATAGCTCTGGCTAGGACTTTCAACACAATATTGAATAAGAGTGGTGATAAAGGGCATCCTTTTCTGGTTTCTGTTCACAAATGGAAAGCTTTCAGTTTCCCTCCATTGA
>NW_006409160.1:0-842 GCF_000296735.1 Chrysochloris asiatica
AGGGTTTCCAAGGAGCAATTGGTGAGTAGGGCAAAGAAAATTAGACAGTAGTCTTCTCTAATGCAAATAACTCAATATTGTCTTCCAGATTGGCACTATCCAGTACCCTGAAATTATTTCAAGTGGATAGGCACCTGTTAAGGTATGGATGCATATGGCATGGTCTCTCTGTATGATGTCATTCTTTGCTTAGAAAATCATCCCAAGCATTTTCAAACACATTTGTATAATGTGGATGAGACTTCCATTTTTTTCAGTAAGTGAACATTAATTTTACAAATATAGAAATGAATAAGAAAAATTAGAAATGCCTTGGTAGAACAATTTTTTAACCAACATTTTATATGTTCTTGTCCATCCATAGGTGAGTAGGAAGAAATTTCCATAGATCTATTCTTGCAGTAATGGAGCACAGTTCTACTCTGAAACTCAGAGGGTATCAGTGAGTTGGATTCAGCCTCTATAACAATTGGTTTGTTCATTTGTTTTTAATCGAAAAAAAGAAAAGAAAAGAAATAAAAACTAAGACACAGCTAATAATTACATATATGACCAACAAAAATTAAAGCACACAACTAAATATTAAATATTGTACAGGGAAATATTTAAATATAATAACTTATACTGGTTGACTGTTGTGTGCCATCTAGTCAGTTCTGAAGTTGTAAATCTTTACTGATGCAGAAATATCTTATGGGGAAAGATACATTTGCTGTATGTATATTTTCCATAAGATAAATAGAAAACGAAAAAGTAAGTTTCTTTCAAATTGTCTTGTTTTTAAACAGTTTAATTAAGTAAAACCCTGCTTTGGAACTCAAAATATCTTTTGTACATTCTCC
>NW_006409160.1:1843-2467 GCF_000296735.1 Chrysochloris asiatica
AACGAGATGGATTGGCCAGGTGGCATCATTGATGGACTCAAGTGTGGAAGCGGTAGTGAGGTTGTCCCAGGATCGGACCTTGTTTCGTTCTGCTGTGCATGGGGTCACTATGAGTCGGTTCCGACTCGATGGCACCTGACAACAATAACAATTATAGTATCTGATAGAGTAGTGGTTATGAATCGGGCTGTGAACCTTAAGGTCAGCAGTTCGAAACCACCAGCTGTTCCGAAGGAGAAAGATGAGGCTTTCTGCTCCTGTAAAGATTTACAGCCTCGGAAACCCTTACAAATAAGGAGCTCTGGTAGCGTAGTGGTTACGAATTGGGTTGTGAACCTCAGCATCAGCAGTTCGAAGCTTCCAGCTGTTCTGCGGGAGAAATATGAGGCTTTTTGCTCCCGTAAAGATTTACAGCCTCGGAAACCCAGTACAGGGTCGTTATGAGCCGGTACCGACTCCATGGCACATAACAACAACAACAACCAAGAAGTCAGGATAGATTAAAACAATGTGTATATCATTTTTCATTGGATTTTGTACCTAAAATGTGCTTATATTTAACTTGAATGCCACACCAGGGCCTTTCAACATGAATTGTTGTTGTTAAGTGCTGTTGAGTAGATT
>NW_006409160.1:3192-4557 GCF_000296735.1 Chrysochloris asiatica
TCACCACTCTTTCATTTCCATTACTCTAGAATACATATGCATGTTCAGTTTCTTTCTTTCTTTGATGCATCATCTATAAAATGTTTGTTTTGACTTTACCAGTATCATTTTCCTATTGGCAGTGTGTATCCTGAATTCCCTTACTACCACTCTACTTTACCTCCTCACCTGAACATAGCACCTAAGGGTGGGTTGCGGATCTTACAGGAGAATACTGCTTTACAAATCATCCTTCCTTCTGTCGGGCATACATTCCAATATTTAATGAAGAACTAATGTTCTTCATCGATTCCACCCCTATGAGCTTCTGTAGATTTGGTTGAATAATTCCCTTTCAATAATAACTAATATAACATCAGTGTATTTATTCATGCATGTCTTGAAGCATTTCAAATTCTGAAATAATAATTACCCTTTAACTACTGAAATTGGAGTCCTGGTGTGACACTGTGGGCTAATGCATCAGACTGCAAAGTTGTTTGAACTACAAGGTTGGTGATTCAAGTTCACCAGTTGCTCCTTGGAAACCCTATACAGGATCGGTATGGGTTGGAATTGACTCGGTGACACTTAAGAGCAACAACAAAATAACTGAAATTAATTCTTTTTGGACTTTCTAATTTCAATACTATTAAATTTTCATCTGTGGAACATCTGGAGTTGAGGGGTTATAACTTTTAAAATATCAAAATTTTTACTTTGAATATGTTTTATTTAAATATAATCCATTTATTACAGAACACTTTATAACTGTGCTGCCATTTTATATGATTTATAACTAAAACAATATTAATTTTTATTTGTTTACAATGATTTTGTTAATATGTAACAGCTTTTGTGAAACTTTTGCTTGTGTTAAGTGTCACCAAGCCAGTTCTACCTCACAGCCACCCTCGAATAGGATTTCGAATGGAGTGGATGAAGGGTTTTAATTGTCAACCTTGTAATTAGTAGTCCAGTGCTTATAATACAACACCGTATCAGTACCCCATTTGCACAATACTGAGTGTTAATCTTTTTTTTTTAACAAACCTTTAAATATTGTCAGGTTTCTTTTATTGTTTTCATTTTTTTGATGAAGGAAAATCCTTTAAGAAGATAATGTATTAACTATCAAAAACAATACACAATTACATGAGTACATTATTACTCCTGATGCTTGATCTTGGTTACTGATGCAAAACAGACTTAACTTTTTAAAGTTTGCTTTTTCAGAACATATTGATCCCTAGAAATCTTGCTTTTCATCTTCCACTATTACTAACTGCATCTTTCTCCTTTCTTTTACAAATTCTTAAAATACCCAAAGCTGCAATTACTCATAGCAAAAATCTATACTAGACCTTTCAACATTTCTTTTAATAT
>NW_006409160.1:5205-7180 GCF_000296735.1 Chrysochloris asiatica
TGCTTCCACAGAGGAAAATTCTTCCTAACTTCTGATTCATATGCATTCTTTGACTATACTCTTGAGATTAGTTATATTTGTAATAATACTTTTTCAATAATGCAATGAAATTAAATAATGCAATTTATTTCAATAATGCAATAAAATAATTTCAATAATGCAATGAAATTTAAAAATTTTTTGCTGTTAAATTTAATAAAAGTAAAGGATTTAGACTGTTTTTAGGTCACTGAGATACAAAGATTCTCAATATCATGTATGAATATGAATATAATTTATTTGCAATTCGGTAAATTAAAATATATATATCTGCAGAGACTGATAAAAATCCATTTTCTTAAGATATGGGAGAAAAGGTGTTACACAAAAGAAAATCATATACAGTTTAAAATTAATTACCAGAGTTTTAAAACCAACAAACAACTAGCAAGTAAAAAAAAAAATTAAAGGAAATTGGTACACTTTGTGATTTATATTTTTTTAAGGAAAGCAAGTAAAAGCAAATGAAATAGTGATGTGAATGTGATTTTCATTCCCTAGGATGGCTTGTATTGGATCCTCACCATGCTGCTGCTGTTGTTAAGAGCTATCAAGTTGGTTGCATCTCATAGTGACCCTGTATAGTGTTTTCAAGTAGTGGTTGATGAGTTTAAATCAAAATCCTTGTGATTCAAACCAAACTTGCAGTCGAGTGGTTATTCTACACTGTCACAACAAGCTATGTAACCAATAATGTAAGATGACCTTCAGAATACTAAGAACCACCCTTTTAAAAAGTTATTAGGAAAGAAGCCAATTTAAAAATTATCTGAATTAACTCATGAATAGCTTGGAATCGGGAGAGGAAAATCCTGAATGAGAGACTAAGACTTTATGAGAAAAATCTACAAATAACAGCTCAAGAGTTGTGATTCTTACCTAATCACTCATACATAGGAATGCTGTTGTTCTTGTTAAGTGCTGTCAAATCTGTTCTGATTCTTGGCAACCCTGTATAGGGTTTCCTAGGAGTGACTCGTGATACTGCCTAGGAAAATTCTCAGGGTATCCCTTCAAGATTTGTTGAGTAGATATAAAAACCACCACTGATGTGTTAAATTATCTGACTGTATGGCATTTGAGTTTCTGTGATGCTAGAAACCATGCCACTGGAATTTTAAATACCAGTAGGATCATCCATGGTGGACAAGTTTCATTTGGTGCTTCCAGAGTAAAACAGAATAGGAAAAAGGAGATGGGGAAATTTTATGAATGGTTAGACACTGAAACCTAATTAATACCTGTATAATATAGTATAACAAATAAATCTATTATATTGGAAGGCACTCAAAATACTGGGAAGGATTGCCTCCTCAAAGTAGAGTTTATCTTAATAACATAGGTAGAGTAAAACTTTAAGGACCTTTTTGTTGATGGAGTACAACTCAAAATATGAAGAAACATGCTTTCATATATTAGTAATCAGAATATGGTGTGTACAAAGTATGAAGCTTGGAAAGTGGGAATCATCAAAAATAAAAAGCAATACCCTGGTGTGGCACTGTAGGTTAATGTTCTGGACTTCAAAGTTGGTTTGAACTGCAAGATCAGTGGTTTAAGCTCACCAGCTGCTCCTAAGAAACCCTATATACCATTGCAATATGTTGGAACCAACTTTATGGCACTCAACAACAACAAATAAATTAAATGAGTTGAAATGGGCTGGTATCAACAACTTTGATAAACAAGGTTTATTATGCCAAGAAAGAAAGATTGAAGAGGGATGAGGTCACATTTATTGTCAAAAAGAGCATTTCAATATCAATCTTCAAATACACTGCTATCTGTGATAGTATAAAAATCCATAAAGCTATACAAATGACCAGATATTACAACCATTATTCATATTTATGCAGCAAACTGTAAAGTCAATGATAAATATATTGATGAATTCTACCAAATTCTTCAATCCTAAATTGATCAAGAATGCAATCAA
>NW_006409160.1:7985-8862 GCF_000296735.1 Chrysochloris asiatica
CCACCATCTGTGGTGCCACTGCTTCTCTGGACAGGGTACCTGCACTCTGCTCTTCTTCATTGATGGTCCAGTGTTCTCCACTCCTGGACTTCAAAATCAATCACTCCCCTCCTTTTGTTACTAAACATCTACATTTACTTCGAACCCTCACAATCAGTACTGATAGCAATTATTCACTACTGAACCACAAGAGTCTTATCCCCATCTCCTTTCACCAGCCTCATCCAGACAGGTTGGAAACCACTCAGTGGAGATTCAAACTTTCCCTGCTCCCTCTGGAACTAGACTCCCTCTTAAAATCTTGTAAGCTAGTCACTTCCTGCCTTTGTACCCCCCACACCCCCACCCCCATTTTGGGTAGCCAATGTCTAAGTTGCCCATCCCTGTTAACCCTCTGTATCGATGGGATGGGAATGATCCTTGCTGTAAAGATGTGTTCCCTCTTTTGAGCTATTACATCCATAACTATAGGTCAAGTTCATCAAATAGTAGAGGATTACTCTTTCTATCCTCTTTCTTCCTCTAGTAGAGTTCTGATCATTCAGCCATTGAAGCTAGGTCAAATGGGTACTATCAGCAAGTATGGGTGTTCTTGTGCATCTCCCCTTACTTCATATCAGCTGGATGCTTCAGTCTCCACTCTAGTCCTCTTTGGCCATGTCCCTGTCCCTGGGCCCATGTCTCACCATACTGCTGGCCAACCAGGTCTCAAACCACATTGACAAGAGTCTGTTGAACGTGGTGTGACTTAGCTCACAAATCCATTGTTGTTTTTTCCCACATTTCCACTTATCAATAAACCAACATGGTCTCCAGCAAGACCACACGCCTGCTAGTGTATTCCCCTTGAGTATCAGTCTTGGAATGGGGTTTGCCT
>NW_006409160.1:10502-11209 GCF_000296735.1 Chrysochloris asiatica
TAAGTTTCATTCAAGGCATTGGTGAAAAACAAGGCTACAGAAATGGATGGAATACACATTGAAATATTTCAACATGTAGTGCTGGAGGTGCTTGGACATCTATGCCAAGAGATGTGGACTAGCTCTACCTTGCCAATAAATTGGAAGAGCTCTATATAATGCCCATTCAAAAATAAAAAGGTGCTGAAACAGAATGTAGAGTTTTTTTTTTTAGCAATACCATTAATACTACATACAACCAAAATTTTGAAGACAATTATAAATGTTTCTGAAATTCAAGCCTGATTCAGAAAAGGATGTGGAAAGAGGTATCTCAATACTGATGTCAAAAGGATCTTGGCTGAAACTAGAGAATACTAAAAAGATGATTGTTTGTGTTTTATTGACAATGCAAAGACTTTTAATTATATGAATCATGATAAGCTATGGTTAAAAATAGCAAAAAAATTTGTTTTCCAGAACACTCAATTGTGTTCAAGAGGGAACAGTCGCTGGAGAAGGATATCATGTATGGTAAGATGGAGGGTCAGATAAAAAGATGAAGACCTCCAACGAGATGGATTGGTCAGGTGGCAGCATCGATGGACTCAAGTGTGAAAACAGTAGTGAGATTTGCCCAGGATCAGACATTGTTTCCTTCTGCTATGCATAAGGTCTACAAAACAAAGACAGACTAGGAAGAAAGAGTGACAAACTACTTCCGAATC
>NW_006409160.1:11309-12641 GCF_000296735.1 Chrysochloris asiatica
TAAGTTTCATTCAAGGCATTGGTGAAAAACAAGGCTACAGAAATGGATGGAATACACATTGAAATATTTCAACATGTAGTGCTGGAGGTGCTTGGTCATCTATGCCAAGAGATGTGGACTAGCTCTATCTTGCCAATAATAAAAAGGTGCTGAAACAGAATGTAGATTTTTTTTTTAGCAATATCATTAATACTACATACAACCAAAATTTTGAAGACAATTATAAATGTTTCTGAAATTCAAGCCTGATTCAGAAAAGGATGTGGAAACAGGTATCTCAATACTGATGTCAAAAGGATCTTGGCTGAAACTAGAGAATACTAGAAATATGATTGTTTGTGTTTTATTGACAATGCAAAGACTTTTAATTATATGAATCATGATAAGCTATGGGTAAAAATAGCAAAAAAAATTTGTTTTCCAGAACACTCAATTGTGTTCAGGAGGGAACAGTCGCTGGAAAAGGATATCATGTATGGTAAGATGGAGGGTCAGATAAAAAGATGAAGACCCCAACAAGATGGATTGGTCAGGTGGCAGCATCGATGGACTCAAGTGTGAAAACAGTAGTGAGATTTGCCCAGGATCAGACATTGTTTCCTTCTGCTGTGCATAAGGTCACTATGAGTCGGTGCTAACTCGATGGCACCTAACAACAACAACAATATTAAGGTGTGCCTGACCCAAGCCATGATATTTTCAATAAGCTCATATGCATGCGAAAGCTGGACAGTGAATTAGGAAGACTGTAGAAGAATTGATGCTTTTGAGGTATGGTGTTGGAGGAGAATAGTGAAAGTGCAATGGGCTGCCAAAAGAACCAACATATCTGTGTTGGAAGAAGTGCAGCCAGAGTGCTTCTTGGAGACCAGGATGTCCAGACTTCATCTCTCATACTTTGGACATATTGTCAGGAGGGGCAGAGAAAATGAGGAAGACCCCCAGCGAGATGAATTGGCAAAGTGGCAGCATTGATGGCCTCAAACATGGAAACAATTGTGCGGTTGGCTCAGGATCAGGCAGTGTTTCATTCTGTTATGCATAGGGTCAGTATGAGTCGGTACCGACTTGATGGCACCTAATAATTGTGCTCATGAGGAAGCTGTACATAGACAAAGAGACAATCGTTAGAAAGAACTATATAAAATCAGGAAAAGCATGTGCAGGGTTGAGTTATTTTACCATACTTATTAAATCTGTATGAAATAGTGGTGTGGTGCTGTAAGATAAATGCTCAAATGCAAGGTCAGTTTGAGCCACAAGGTTAGCAGGTCAAACCCACTAGCCACTCCTCAGAAACTCTATGAATCGGAACCACTCAAAGGCATTTAA
>NW_006409160.1:28861-29473 GCF_000296735.1 Chrysochloris asiatica
CATTTCTTCTTTCTGTTGACTTAATTCAGGGAGGTGTTGCCATGTATGTCAATCTCTGGTTGTTGTCTGTTCTTGTTGGTTCTCAGTCCACAGAATTCCCTTTAGGATGTTTTGTAGGACAGGGTTGGCTTTGATAAAGTTCCATAGCTTCAGTATATCCTGGAATGTTTTGATTGCATGATCATATTTGATTGATAGCTTTGCTGGATAAAGGATTTTTGGTTGGCAATTTGTTTCTTTCAGGGTTTTATATGTGTCTCCCATTGCCTTCTCGCTTGCATGGTACCTGCTGAGAGATCTGAGCTTAGTCTGACTTGCTTGCCTTTGTATGTGACCCTTCTGTTTTCTCTTGCTTCTTTCAGAAGTGTCTCCTTATCTTTGAGTTTGGAGAGCTTGACTATAATATGTCTTGGTGATTTTCTTTTGGTGTCTACCCTTCCTGGAGTTTGTTGAGCTTCTAGTATGTTTATCTTTTCGTTTTTCAGGATGTTAGAGAAATTTTCTTCCAGTAGTTCTTCGACTATTTCCTCTGTAGACTTGTGTGATTCCTTGTTCTGGAATGCCAATGATTCTTAAGTTATTCCTCTTCATGTTGTCCAACATGTGTCTTAG
>NW_006409160.1:29573-30755 GCF_000296735.1 Chrysochloris asiatica
TCATAGACTGACCTCCCAGAGTCTCTGAGTTTGTTCTTATAGTTTTGTTTTGTTAACATTTCTTCTTTCTGTTGACTTAATTCAGGGAGGTGTTGCCACGTATGTCAATCTCTGGTTGTTGTCTGTTCTTGTTGGTTCTCAGTCCACAGAACTCCCTTTAGGATGTTTTGTAGGACAGGGTTGGCTTTGATAAAGTTCCATAGCTTCAGTATATCCTGGAATGTTTTGATTGCACGATCATTTTGATTGATAGCTTTGCTGGATAAAGGATTCTTGGTTGGCAATTTTTTTCTTTCAGGGTTTTATATGTGTCTCCCATTGCCTTCTTGCTTGCATGGTACCTGCTGAGAGATCTGAGCTTAGTCTGACTTGCTTGCCTCTGTATGTGACCCTTCTGTTTTCTCTTGCTTCTTTCAGAAGTGTCTCCTTATCTTTGAGTTTGGACTATAATATGTCTTGGTGATTTTCTTTTGGTGTCTACCCTTCCTGGAGTTTGTTGAGCTTCTAGTATGTTTATCTTTTTGTTTTTCAGGATGTTAGAGAAATTTTCTTCCAGTAGTTCTTTGACTATTTCCTCTGTAGACTGTGTGATTCCTTGTTCTGGAATGCCAATGATTCTTAAGTTATTCCTCTTCATGTTGTCCAACATGTGTCTTAGACCTTCCTCCGAATTTTTTATCCTTTTTTGTGTTTGTTCTTCTATCTTAGTGGTATTGAGAGACCTGTCTTCCAGCTCACTGATTCTTCTTTCCATTTCATCTATTCTACTCCTCCGCCCTTTCAGAGTGTTTCCTATTTCAGCTATTTTGTTATTGATCGTTTGGACCTCTTTTTGTAGGTTTTGGATTGTTACCAATGCTGTATCTATCTTGTTTGATTGCTCCTGTAACACTTTCCTGACTTCTTCCTTATTTATCTCAACTCCATTGTAAAGTGTTTTGAAATATTTTATAATCATTTTTCTGAATTATTTCTCAGGCATTTCCAGGGCCTGCCCTCCTTCCAGAATGAAGTGCAGGTCTACTTCTAGTTCATTTGTCTCAGATATTTTATCTTTTTTCTGGACATGTGCTGATATGTTTATCTGCTTTTGCTTCTTCGACATGTTTAATGTTTATCTGTAGCTCTAATATTTAATTGAGGATGCATTTTGGTAATTTTTTATGTTTTCTGATTGCTTCC
>NW_006409160.1:31231-33477 GCF_000296735.1 Chrysochloris asiatica
TTAAGTTGGAAATATGAATACTATGTTTGCATGTATCTATTAACATAACTTCAAATTCTGTTGTTGTTGATTGTTATTCAACCAACTGATTCCTTGGGGACTTATTCATAGAATGAAACATTAACCAGTACTGAGCCATCTTCATGATTTTGTGTATATTTGACTCCATGGATGTGGCTATTGTGTCAGTCCCTCTCATTGAGTTGATTCCTCCTTTTCATTGGACTTCTTTTTGTTGTTATTAGGTCTCATAGAGTCAGTACCAATTCATATCTGCTTATCTACAACAGAATTTTCAGTCCTGTGCCAATCTCACAGTCTTTGCTATACTTGAGCCCATTGCTGCTGCCAATGCACCTATCCATCTCATGGAGAGTCTTCCTCTTTTCTGCTGAACATATACTTTACCAAACATGATGTCTTCCTCCAGGGACTAGTTCTTCTTGACAATTGGTCCAAAGTATAAGACACAAAGTCTGGCCATCCAGAATTCTAAGAAGCATTCTGGTTTTACTTCTTCCAACAAATATTGGTTTGTTCTTCTGGCAGTATCAGAGTCCTTTTAATATTCTCTTCTAGTACCATAACTCAAATGCATCAGTTTCTTGATGGTCTCCTAATTTCACATGCATATGAGACAGTTGAAAATAACAGGGTTTGGGTTAGGCACAACTTAGTTCTCAAACTGACTCTTTGCTCTTAAACACGTTTAAAAGGTCTTGTGTAGCAGATTTGCTTAATACAATACACTTTTTGATGTCTGACTGCTGCTTCCATGATTATTGACAGTTTATATGAGAAAAAATGAAGTGTTTGACAACTTCAAACTCTTCTCCATTTATGTTGATGTCATTTATTGTTCCAGTTGCGAATATTTTTGTTTTCTTAACATTGAGATGCAACCCATACTGAAAACTGTGGTCTTTGATTTTCATCAGTAAATATTTTAAGTCACACTCTCAAAGTCTATGATGGTGAACACCTTAGTTAATATGTTCAAGAATGAATAAACTGAAGCACAAGTGATGAAGTGATGTATCTTTAATGACAGAGATCACAGACTGTTAGGTGCACAGTTTTGTGACTAGCCTGATAAATAGCAGCCATAGCTTTACATTGTCCTGTTAAGCAATTTCATAAGAGCTATTTGTATCCATTATTCAAAGCCTATGAGATTGATCTGACTAGTGAAATAATCCCATTTCTCAGAGTAGGACAGGAACAATTGTGTCCTCAAATTGGTGAAGTGGGATACTTGGCCTTTCTTTTTATGTTCCTCAGTCTCTATAATCCACAAGATTACACCTTGGGAAGACACAAATATTAGAGAAATTGTGATTCTTTTTTGTTGAAATTATTTCAATATTCACCATTCTTTTAGTAGATTCAAATATATTACTTTTTAATACACTGAAGCTGGCATACTCTGGAGCCAATTATATACTTGAAATTGTCCCTAGGTACTTGCTATATTCAGATGCCAAGGACTCTATTCCCAGGGGTTTCTTCTAGTGTCATCAGCAATTTCATTTTTTAGATAAATTTAAACATTGTGGTTCTAGTTATAAAACATGGATTCCTATTAGGATTATAGTCATTTCCAGAAATATGCCAACTCAGTGTCTACATTTAAAGCATCTTTGTACCCTTCCCAAAAATTCTGAGTTGCCTATCCAGTATGAGAAATGACAACTTGTGAGTATCTATTGTTCCTTTATTTTTTTCTTTCTTCCATATAACTCCTTGAATTACCAATTTCACTTCTCTCCTATACTGCTCGCTAGCTTATTGAGATTAAAACAAACAAAAATGGATGGATAACAAAAGTATTCCCACAACATAGACTTCTATTTATCCATTAAATATTTAACCTTTAGCCCAGTTCTGTCAGTAGGATTGATAGCTCAGGAAAACCCATAGTGAGCAGAAAAAAGCATTGGAACTTGCTGATGCCCAAAACACAGGTTATTGCAGTAATGATTCTGCATAGTACCCACAGTTTCAATGTGTAGTTTGATAGTTTAAGTTTATGTCAAAATATTTATTCAGATGGACTTTGTTTAACCTAAAAAAAATCCTAAAAATTATTATTTGTTTATACTGTTGACAAATTATGTACACAATTCATTTTGCTTAAATTGTAGTGAAGGATGATCTAGTAGCATATTATAAAAATATGTTAATAGTTTGTTCACGATTACTTTAACAAAGCTTGCACTATGACTGCTTTCATTGTTTGAACATTA
>NW_006409160.1:34433-45380 GCF_000296735.1 Chrysochloris asiatica
GGAACCGCTGGTAGTTTCGAACTGCTGACCTTGCGGCTCGCAGCCCGATTCACAACCACTACGCTACCAGAGCTCCTTCATTTAGTCAGCTTTAAAAATAATTGTAAAAACATTTATTACCTCAAATGATATCTCCTTATCGTAACTATAATGAAAGATATTGAAATCCACTATTTGCAAAAACTGTGGAGATTAATTGTGGTGATGTAGATGAATACATGAAACAATAAATCAATAATCAATCACATTTCCAGGTCACTATTTGAGTTCTAAGACTTAAGTATGTATTTGTGGTTTAAAAAAAAAGAAGTCCTTATAGTTGGAAAATTGAAATCAAAAATTTAAATAAGATTTAAAAATAAAATGCATCTCCCCTTTAGTAACTGCCATCAAGGGAATGTGCTTTAACTAATGAATTAGTAGGCAATCAATAGAGTGATGTCCAACTCTGGACCACTTTTGGGTACATTTACTAATGTACCCAAACACCAGTCTCTTGTGACTCCTATAGTATTCAGACACCTATAATGATTGAAACAGATGAATTGTCACCCTGAATTAGGAACACAGATTGTCCCATTGGGAAATAGTTGAAACTGGTGTGGTGGAGAAAGGCAATCGGACCACTGAACACACAAACCTGATTTTGAGTGAATGCTCTTCCTCTTACATCTCCACAGATTAATAGAGTCATTTGCTTTTCAGCAGCCCAGTTATTTCATATTAAAATGTGAATATAATTAATTTTCTAGTTTGCATAATTACAATGAGAATTATATTTTATAATATTTAAATAATGTAAACTACATGAACATTCTATTTAAATAAAACCTGGTATTATGACTATTCACTTAGATGGTTATGGCCTCTAAGATACAGAAAAAGTAGACTTTTGTTGAACAATCTAATAAAATTTATTTCTAGAAGGAAATCAACTGTCAAAATAAAAATATCTTAAGAGTTGCTATGACGAGATCTATGTAGCAAATTAGGAGATGACTATCAGAAAAAGAAGTTTGTAAAGGTGAATACCCAAATGAAACAAAAATTGTTTGTTGTGGAAATGGAGATAAAAATGATTTTTTGCCCTTGTAAGGGAGAAAATAGATCAAACTACTCAAACAATTTTGAAATATTCTGGTAAAATCATTGTCTCCTATATCCAAAATCTCTTCATTAACCACCTGTTGTTGTTAAGTGTTGTGTAGTCGGTTCCGACCCATAGTGACCCTGAATAGGTTTTCTGAGGCTGTAAATCGTTACAGGAGCAGAAAGCTTCATCTTTCTTCCATGGAGCAGCTGGTCATTTCGAACTGCTGACCTTGCCAGTTCGCAGTCCGATTTGGATGTGCTGAATTTATTCTAAGAATTATGCACATGCAAGAAGTAACCTATGTTAAGTCAATTCATTAGTTTGGAAAAACTTTGACTTCCATTAAACATATAGTAGCACAAATTAGTGACAGAAAACTATATCAATATAGGTGCAAATTTTAATTTTAATTTTTATTGCCACTTAGAAATAAATTGGATGATCAAGGAGACTAAAGGCATATAAGTAAACATTGGTTATTTTTTACCAAAGCTTCCAATTGTGGAGGATAAAAGATATAAATGGGAGTCTTAAGCTAATTTCTTCCTAATTGTGATTTTTCTTATTTTATTTTAGGGATTGTTTACCTTTGTCTCTCCAATTACTAATCAAATGTTACTAACATGTATAACTCTACCATAGTGACTGAATTTCTACTTACAGGATTTTCTGATGTGTGCGAGATCAGAATTTTGCTTACCATCCTATTTCTGTTGATGTATGTGGCTACTCTAGTGGGAAACTTTCTCATAGTTACAGTAATCACCACTGACCGGAGTCTTCATACCCCAATGTATTTCTTTCTTCGGAATCTGTCTGTCCTGGACATGTGTTACATTTCTATCACTATACCCAAGGCATGTGTCATCTTCCTGTTTAACAACAGGGTGATCTCCAAGGTTGGATGTGCAACTCAGATCTTCCTCATGCTTTTATGTGCTTCAGCAGAATTGCTGCTACTCACCATCATGGCTCATGATCGCTATGTGGCCATCTGCCAGCCCCTCCACTACCACATGGTCATGAACCCTCATGTCTGTGTCCAGATGACACTAACCTCTGTGCTCAGTGGCCTGGTCTATGCAGGTGTGCACACTGGCAGCACATTCCGGTTGTCCTTTTGTCAGTCCAATGTGATCCATCAGTTTTTCTGTGACATTCCCTTTCTGCTAAAGCTCTCCTGCTCTTACACATTAAGCAATAAGATTGCAATTGTTGCCTCTACAATAATAATGGGTGGTGGCTGCTTTTCCTTCATCACCATGTCTTATATTCACATATTTTCTACTGTTCTCAAGTTACCAACCAGAGGAGAACGAGGAAAGGCCTTTTCTACCTGCATCCCTCACATTCTCATAGTTACAATCTTTCTCAGCTCAGGTGCTGCTGTGTATTTGAAGCCAACATCCAACTCATTTTCAATCCAGGACATGATTATGTCTGTGTTCTATTCCGTAGTCCCTCCATTCTTGAATCCTATTATCTATAGTCTTAGAAACAAGCAGATAAAGGAAGCTGTAAAGAGAATCCTAAGAAGAACAGTCACTCCATTCAAGAAAGCAATGAGATAATTATATCAAGACATTCTCAATTTGATTGTGTGAGTTGAAAATGCTTCAAAATTATTGCTCTTGTCTACTTCTAACTTTGGGGGACCTGACTTAAATTCTGATTAACAGCCATTGTATTAATAAATTGGCAAAGAAATAATACAAGCACAATTCCTTTTTCCTGCCAAATTGGACCTTAACTGATGCCTGTAACATACCACTGCTAAAACTGCTATCTTCTGTTAAACAATTGTTTCCATTAATTCCATTTTAAACATTTAATTTTCAGTTTCCCTGATAGGTGAATGTTTAAGAGATAGGCTGATTATGGAAATGTCTGTGGTTCAAACCTATCAGCCAATCTGCAGGAGAAAAACCTGGCTCTCAATTCTTATAAAGATCACAGCCTTAGAATACCAATGTGGAATTTCATCTCTGTGCTATAAGGTCAGAACTAGTTGGATGACACAGAATATCTGCAGAGTCCTAGGAAAACCTGTATTAAATTTGTCTATTTTTTTTTTTTTACAAAATGAGGCATACAATTTGTCACTTGCTCTTACATGCCATTAAGTAAATTTAGACTCCTGTACTTGATATGAAAATGTAAAACTACCCCATAAGGTTTTCATGCCTGTTCTGTTTTTGGAAGCATATCACCAGGCCTTTTCATGTAGACCTTCTTGGTGGGTTTGAATTGTCAATCTTGTGATTATCAGTAAAACACTTAATCTAGTTCTTAAAATATTGTTAAAAATGAACATAATGACTTCTATTGTTGCTGTTGTTAAGTGCTGTCAAGTCGATTCCGACCCATAGCAACCCTGTGTAGGGTTTCCAAGGATCAGCTGGTGAGCTTGAACCACTGACCTTGCAGTTCAAATGGCTTTGCTGACAGGCACATTAACCCACAGTGCCAGACATCTATTAGCTAGTCATAAAATAATCGTTTCGTGACCTGGAATTAGTTCCGACTCGTAGTGACCCTGTATAGAGTTTCCAAGCTTGTAAATATTTACAGGAATAGAAGCCTCATCTTCCTTCCACAGAGCATCTGGGGTAGATTTGAACTGCTGATCTTGTGGTTAGCTGCTCAATACATAACCTCCTCCTCTATAGTTTAAGATAGTTTATTTGTTTTTATAACAAAAGAAGTATTGAGAAATATTGTTTATAAGAAAATGTCACTTATACTGCCCTATGTTTTACATATATGAGCACGGTGAATCTATAGAATAAGCACTGGAATGTGAACCACAAGGTCAGTGCTTAGAAATCACCAGCCCCTCTATAAGAGAAAGGTGGGCTTTCTGTTCCTGCAAAGTTTATAGCCTCAGAAATCCTACCCAGGGTGGCTATGAATCAAAACCAACTCCACAGCAGCTAACAGTTACAACATGTTTTATTTAAGGAGACTTAGTGGTGCTGTATGTTAGGATGATTACAAATTCAGTAGTTCAAACCCAAAAGTTATTCTGTGGAATGATCATGAGGTTTCTTGCTCCCATAAAGATTTACAGAATCAGATTTACATAATCATTGCTATATAGAGTGACCAAGAGATGGCATTGATTCAGTAGCAATGGATTTGTTTTGATTCTTTTTGTTTGCTTATGCTGGCCATAGTGTAGAAAGATACATTTAAATTTTTTTTTCGTGAACACATTGTAGTTGTTAAGTATCACCCAGTCAATTTCTACTCATACACCTTGTATAGGGTTTCTGAGGAGCAGCTAGTGAGTTTAAACTGCAGATCTTAAGTTCAATTTCTATTGGCCTTGCAATCCAGTACTTACCCCTGAACACCACCCTGTATCCTAAAATCATTGTAATTTCATATTGACACAGTGTACAATAGAATGAAAGATTCCCTAGTCCTGCACCATCCACAAATGTTTGCTATACTTAAGACTATTGTCGCAGCCAGTGCATCAGTCTATGTTGTTGAGTGCTTTCCTTTTTCATTAACCTTCTTTTTGTTGTTTGTTTGTTTTTTAACATGATGTCCTTCTTCAAAGAATTGATTCTTCCTGATAGCAATCATAAAGGTGGGTTGAAAGCTCACTACCCTCTCTTCAAAGGAGCATTCTGGCTGCATTTCTACAGCAAATTTGTTTCTTCTTCTGGCACATTCAATAATTTTCACCAATACCATAATGTAAATATTATGCACTTTATTTGTATCTTCTCCCTTTTTTCTTTTGTTAGGTTTGCTAATTGCATGTTAGTTTTACTATTCCTTTCAAAGAACCACCTTCTTGTCCTGATGATTCTTTCTGTAGATTTTCTGTTTTCTATCTCATTTGTTTCTGTTCAAATCTTTATGATTTATTTTATTCTGTTGACTGTAGGTTTGTTTTGTCGGTCTGTTTCTAACTGTTGAAGATGTGTTAATTTTGGTTCTCTCTTCTGTTTGGATTTGTGCATTTATTGCAATACACTGTCCTCTCAGCACTGCTTTTTGCTGTGTCCCATAAATTTTGGCATTTGTGTTTTCATTCTTGTTTTATTATAGGAATTTCATAAATTCACCTTTTATTTGTTCTACTACCCATGTTGGGTAAAGTGGAGACTCAGAGAAAGAGAGGAACACCCCCAGTGAGATGGATTGGCAATGTGACAGCGCCAATGGGCTCAAGCATGTCAACAATTGTGAGGTTGGCCCAGGACAAGGCATTGTTTCATCCTGTTGGACACAGGATCATAATGAGTTGGTACCAACTTGATGGCACCGAACAACAACACCCAGTAGCTTTTAAGGCAGGTGTGATTCATTTTCCATGCATTTGGCTTTATTTCCTTAGATTCTTATTGTTCATTTCTCATTTTATAGCATTGTGGTCTGAGAAGATGCTTTGTAGTATTTTGATGTTTGTAAATTTATGGAGATTTGTTTTGTGGCCTAACATATGGTCTATTCTAGAAAATGTTCCATGTGCACTGGAAAAGAATGTGCATTGTGCTATTGTTAGGTTGAATGCTCTGTACACATCTATGAAGTCAGGTTGGTTGATTGTGTTGTTTACTTCCTCTATGTCTTTGTCTAGTTTTTCTCTGGTTGTTGTATTCCTTTTAGAAAGTGGTGTATTAAAATCTTCCTCTATTTTTATAGATTTGTCTGTTTCTTCAATTCCATTAGGGTCTGCTTTATAGATTTTTGGGGCTCTTTCACTGGGAGTATAGATATTTATTATAGTTATGTCATCTTGTTCAATTGACCTTTAATCATGAGATAATGTCCTTCTATATTTTTTATGCCATTTTTTTCCTTAAATTTTGTATTATCAGTGATTAGTTTTACCACTTCTGCTCATTTTATGTGGAAATTAGCTTGGTAAATTTTTTTCCATCCTTTATTTAACTTTTAATCTGCTTTTGACTTTGTGTATAAGGTGTGTCTCTTGCAGACAGCATGTTGAAGGATTTTGTTTTCTTATCCATTCTGCCACTCTCTGTCTCTTGACTGGTGCATTTAATTCACTGATAGTCAATGTAATTATTGATAGATGTGAATTAATTGCTGTCATTATGTTTGTTTTTTGGTGGTGCTGTTGGTTTCTTTGTTCTGCATACCTTCTTGTGCTGAGTTCATGTTCTTTGCACTCATTCTTTCAGTTTATTCATACTTTAATGTTTCTATGTTTTTCTTGGATTTTCATTTTCTTGACACTTTTTGAAGTATTAGTTTTATTTTGAGATTGCCCTATAGTCTATTAACTAATTCTACATTTAAAATTCTATATTTTATCCTTCAATCTATCTGATGTCCTCACCACCTGGATCTCTGTTCCTGTTTTTTTCCCTTCTTTTACATTGCAATTGTTTGGATCATAGACTGACCTTCCATGTCCTCTGAATTCATTCTTGTAGTTTGTTCTGTTATGGACTCTTCTATCTGTCGACTGAGTTCCAATTGGTGTTGCCATGTCTGTCAATCTCTGGTTGTTGTCTATTCTTGTTAGTTATCAGTCCAAAGAACTCATTTTAAGATGTTTTGAAGTGCAGGGTTGGCTTTGGAAAAATTTCTTAGTTTCTATTTTATCCTGGAATGTTTTTATTACACCATTGTATTTGATTGCCAGCATTGCTGTGTAGACAATTCTTGGATGTCAGGTGTTTGTTTTTTTCTCTGGGTTTTGTATGTGTCTTTCCATTGCCTGTTTGTCTGCATGGTTTCTACTGACAGGTCCGAGCTTAATCTGATTTACTTGCCTTTGTATGTAACACTTCTCTTTTCCCTAGCTGCTTATAGGATTCTCTCCTTGTCTTTGATTTGGAAGCTTGATTATATTTCTTGGTGATTTTCTTTTGTGGTCTATCATTCCTGGGGTTCATTCAGCTTCTTGAGTGCTTATCTTCTCATATTTCAGGATGTTAGGAAAATTTTCTCCCAAGCACCTCTTCAACTATCTCCTGTGGTCTTCTGAGATTCCTCCTGTTCTAGGATTCTGATAATTCTCAGATTATTCCTCTTCAAGATGTTCCACTTGAATCTTAATCTGCTTGCTCTTCTATCTCATCATTATTGAGAACTTTGTCATCACGCTCAGTGGTTCTGGCTTCCAACTCTTCAATTCTATTGCTTTGCCCTTTCAGTGTATTGTCCATTTTTGATATTTTAGTATTAATCATTTGGACCTCTTTTTGCAGGTTTTAAGTTCTTTACAATGCTATCTTATTTGATTGTTCCTGTAGCACTTTCATTATTTCTTCCTTATTTTTCTAAACCCTTCTATGGAGCGTTTAGATACACTTCAATATCATTTTTCTGAATTCCACTTCAGGCAATTTCAAAGCCAGCTCTCCTTCCAAAGGGAGTTCTTGGTCTACCTCTAGCTCTTTTGACTCAGCTACTCTAATTTATTTCTGGACATAAGCTGAGATCTTTGATTATTACTTAGGAATTTTCACTAATTATATTTATTGTAAATAATGAGATGAATTTATTTTGCTGTAATATTATGCTTTCTGAGTGCCTCCCAGTAGATGTGATAAGGAGATGGACTTTCATTTTCACTTCTCTTATTACTCAACTGAGAGTAATTTTAGCAAGTGTCTGCTATGTATGTGTTATATAGCAGCTGATATTTGCTCTTCCCTGGATGGTGGGATTTTATAAGGTGTGATTTTACCTTGGCTATATGTCCACAATTGCTGTCTCTTTTTTGGAAACATAGGAAAGGAAGCGCTCCACAAGGTAAAGGGGGGACCAAAACATAAAACAAAACTTGCAAAATAGAGTCCAGAAGTTTCTCCTAGTGAGAAATAGTTCAGAGGTGAGTGGATCCATGCATGTGCACAATAGAACCCTCTGGGGGAAGGAGGGGTATATGCTCACTCAGGCACTCCCTTTAGTCACCAGAGAAGAGGTGCAAAGAGGCAGAAAGGGATATGAGCTGATGAAAGATTTTCACACCTTGATCTGTGAAGAGTCTCTGTGGTGGGATTTGTGCCCTGCTGCTATATTCAGTTCATAATGAAAATCTTAACACTTCATTTTTTTTTTTCTTTTTCATTGTGTAACTTTCATCATGCATACAGAAAATGTGAATAATAGTTGCTACTTATAACATGAACATCATTAGTATGTTTGAAAAGTTTGTGCCTTGATTGATATTATTTATTGGAAGTTAAACTTTCTATGACAAGTAAACAAAATTAAGATAACTTTGTGTATTTTGTTTTCCCCCACTATATTCTTATATATTAAAATGAAAAATGATGAAAATATATTTTAAGTAGTTACATATATAGTTTGCTCATATTTATGTGTATATTATTCCTGTAGTAACCCCTGAGTTTTGTTACTAATTTTCTCTGGTGAATGGAAAGTTAATTTATCATATCTGATAAATAATTTTCAAGCTATATTCAATTATATCTTGATATTAAGTCTGAGAAACAAATTTCACTATTTATAAGCAGACAGCCATTTCTTCTACTTTTGATATTATTAACATCATATGGTGCTAATGTGATATTAATCTTATATAATTGAAAATATTATACTGTGTAGAAACCTTTGTCTTGCATTGCATAAGCAATATAATATGCTTATCTATATAAACAAATGCATTTATATAAAATATTAATTTTCTAATTGTATAAATGCATTGTGCATCTAGCAATGTGTAAAAGATAACATTATATCATAGCAACTTTGCATAGTGTTTCTGAGGCTATAAATCTTTACATGAGCAGAAAGCCTCATGTTTCTCCCACAAAACAGCTGGTAGTTTCAAACCACTGATCTTGAGGTTAAACCTAAAAAGTAAAAATATACTATGATAATTTTATAGTTCAAACAATAAATCATAACAACTGATAGAACAAGCAGATAAAAAGCAATGATGGGAAAATTTGCAAACTGATAAGAGTGATAGTTGAACAACATAACAAACATAATTCATGTCACTGAATTATGTATGCATGTGATAAATAATAAAATGGCAAAAGCTTGCTACATAACTATTTACATTAAGAAGTGAATATTCATAGGAAGTAAATGACATTAAGTTTACCAACTAGACCTATCTGATATTTGTTGAATATTCTATCACAGACTGAAGATTATGCATATGTTCTAATACATAATAAAATTTTACTGAAAAAGACCATATTCTGCTCCATAAGATAAATCTCTCCACATTTGAAAGACTGAAATCATAGCTAGTATAATCTTGGACTTCAGTAGAAAGAGTGGAGTAACACATTTCTCTGACTGTCTTCATCTGTCTGTCTACTGTACCAAAAATCAGTTGTCAATACTCAAATATTTCAAGAGGTAGTCCATGATTGAAAGCCCCTAGTATTGAAGGAAGAGGTACAAAGTGCACTGAGGGTGCAGTTAACAAGACTCTGGGAATTCGTGAAAAACCATGTAAGTATTTCAACAAACTGATTCATTATTGTAGACTCTCACTCACCTATGCCAAGAAATTTAGAAGAAACTACCTTGCCAAATGATAAGGAGCTCTGGTAGCACAGTGGTTATGAATCGGGCTGCGAACCTGAAGGTCAGAAGTTTGAAACTACCAGCCACTTCATGGGAGAAAGATGAGACTATCAACTCTCGTCAAGATTTACAGCCTTGGAAACCCTGTACAGGATAGGCTATGGGTCGGAATCGACTCAACGGCACTTAACAACAACAACAACCTTGCCAAATGATAGGAAGAAACACTTTTTTGTGCTTATTCTGAAGTGAGGTGACCCAATGGTATACACAAATCATTGAAAAATATCATTAATAACACCTACACATAAAAGTTTGCTTAAGATAATTTTAAAATACATGCAGCAGAATATCAGCTGGGAAGTTCCAGAGGTTCAAGCTGGATTCCTACAAGAACATGTCATGAAGAATATCATTGTTGACGTCAGATCAATCTTGGCTGAAAGCATAGAATACCAGAAACATATTAACTTGTGCATTTCTGACTATGAAACAGCTTTCAACTTTATGGATCATGACAAGCTATGGACAACATTGTGAATAATGAGTATTCCAGAACACTTAATTGTGCTCATGAGGAACCTGTGTGTAAACAAAGAAATAGACATTTGGACAGAATAAGGAGATCTTGAGAGATTTAAAATCAGGAAAGTTGTGTGGCAGGGTTGTATTCTATTACCTTACTTATTCAATCTGTATGATGAATAAATAATCCAAGAAGCTGGATTATATGAAGAATTTGTAATCAGGATTGGAAGAAGACTCATTAAAAATCTCTGATATGCAGAAGATATAACTTTACTTGCTGAAAGTGAAGAGAACTTAAACTATTTGCTGATGAAAATCAAAGAACACAGCATTCAATATGGGATGCACTTCAATGAAAGAACAAAAATCTTTAAAACTGGACCAATAAATTACATCATGATTAATCAAGTAAAGATTAAAGTTGTAATATATTTCATTTTGCTCATATTGACTTTCATGGAAGGTATAGTCAAGAAATCAAGCCACATATTACACTAGGTAAATCTGCTGCACAAGACCTCAGAGTGTTCAAGAGCAAAGATGTCAGTTTGTGGACTAAGATGCACTTACATGAGTCATGGTATTTTCAATAATCCAATATGGAATATGAATATGAAATACTTTAGATGAAGTTATCCATTTGAGTCATGGTGTTGGAGAAGAATATTAAAATTACCATGGACTTTCGGAAGAACAAACAAATCTGTACTTGAAATACAATCATAATTGTCTTGAGATGCCAGATTTTCTAGACTTCATCTGTTATACTTTGAGCATATTATCAGGAAGGACCAGTCACTGAAGAAGGACATCATGGTTGG
>NW_006409160.1:45695-48233 GCF_000296735.1 Chrysochloris asiatica
TGTAGGTTTTTGTGTCTCTGGTTAGGTTTTTTCCTAATTACTTCAGCTTCTGAGTGGCCATTAAAAATTATGTTTTTATGACTTCTTTTCAAAGTTATTTTTGTTAGTGCAGTCTTACCTGACTAAATCTGGAACATTGATACTGTGTTCTGTCACTTAGCATAATTCCTCTATTAGTTTCAGTAGTTTTTGGTCTCTAGGAGCATCTATATTAAGGATCATATGATCAGTAAAGAGAGTCAGTGCTACCTTTTCTTTGCAAATTTAGACATCTTTTATTTCCATTCTTGCCTTATTGTTGTGTCTTAAACTTCCAATTAAATATAGAATGCTAGTGTCATTGCTAAGTGATATTGATTCGGTTTCAACACATAGTGAAACCTGTATAGGGTTTCCAAGGAGTGGTTGGTGCATTTGATTTGACAACCTTGTGGCTCAAACTGACTTTGCGGTCTAGTGCTTTATCCGACAGTGTCACAACGGGACTCCAAAAGCCTTATTTTTCTCCCACTGAGCAACTTCTAGATTGAAATTGCTGACCTTGCAATCCACTTAACAGTCTTGGTGTTGCTCTATAGAATAAGCACTAGACTGTTAACCATAAGGTCAGCAAGTAGTTCAAACCCACAAGATGCTCCTCAAAAACCAATACAGAGCCATTATGGGTTAAAACCAATTGCACAGCACATAACAACAAAAATATTGAATAGTAGTGGTGATAAATGGAATCCTCACTTGCTTCCTGCTCACAAGGGAAACAATGTTTTACTCTCATGTGAGAATATGACAATTGTTTGTTTTTACTAATGTGTTTAATTATGTTGAAGAATACCTTTCTATTCCTATTTTGTTGAGTTTTTATCATGAGCGTTGGATTTTGTCAGATGCCTTTTCTGCTTATGTTGATATGATCATGTCATCCTTTTCCTTTGTTTTACTTATGTGATGAATTATAATGATTGTTTTTCTAATGTTCAACTTACCTTGCATATATGGCATGAGTTCTGATTGGTCATGATGTATTCTTCTTATTATTTTGAAAATAAAACCCAAAACTTTAATAAACAAAAGTAGTCCATCTGAAACTCACCAATACTTAAGGTATTAGTTTTAGATGCGTTATGTGCAAAACTACAGTTCAGAAGACAACAAGGATGAACTGAGTTGCTGGTATCCACTAAGTGCTTGAGTAGTGCTGGGAGGGAAATCAGGGTGGAGGGAGCTGGCCTGGCTGCCAGTCTGTTTCAGGGGCACACACACTCATGCTGGTCTTGCTTGCTGCACTGGAAGCAGTCACTTCTGGAGTAAAGATGGTCAGAGTACTAAGGAGTTTTGCCTTGGCCAGCCAGACAGTCCTGTGGATAAGCATGGAGGGAGAGTTGAAGATAAATGACAGCCCCATGACTTGGCAGCAAAGGGGGCACCCAAAGCAAATTTAGGATTTATTTCTCTCCCATCATTGCTTGCAAACCAAAGTCATGACTCAGTAGTCCTGGCTGAGCACTGCACTGGAAAAGCAAGGGGACCAGACTGCAGCTGATGCGGGCCAGGCAGGTGGCTCCACACTGACTCACTGCCAGACCACTGGGCCTGCCTCTAACCGGGCACGTCAGAAGCCGGGCGACTTTGGGGCCCAGAATCCCAAGAACTTGGAGTAGGTGTCCTGTCCCCAGCTCTCTTTGCAAGAGAGGCCAGGGCAAAAGCAGGGCCCCGGGCGTCTCCCAAAGGCAGCCTGGCTGTCCCCTGGCACCCAGCCCACTGGAAACTGCAGACAGGGAGTGAAGAGGAAGATTTGGCTTTGGCATGGGCCTGGCAGCCCATCTAGTAGCGCCCTGACGTGCTTACGTGAGGTAATGGATGGTTGAAGAAGGCCTTAACAGACCAGCAAACAGCTTCTTGCCACAGTCAACTGCTCATGATGTATAATTTTTGTTTATATGTTCTTTGATTCTATTGTCTGGGTTTTCTAGAGACTGTTTACATCAATGCTCATGAGGGATATTGATCTATAATTTCATTTTTTAGTGTTGTTTTGGTATAATTTTTGTATAAGAGTTATGCTTGTTTCATAGAATTAGTTTGAGTATTTTATCCTTTCTTATGTTTTGGAAGAGTTTGAGCAGCATTGATGTTATCTGATTTCCAAAACGTTGGCATAATTCTAGTGCAATCTAGGCCAAGACTTTTGTTGCTGTTGCTGGGAATTGCTTTTTTTTTTTTTTTTAATGATGAAATTCATTAAAGAAGAGACTCCAAAACTTTCTCTCCAGCACAGAGATATTAAAGGAAATGGAGGTAATGATGAGGTAAAAGAAGTGAAAAGAATATTTTAAAGAACAGCTTGAGAAGGCAAAGTCAAATGTTATAAAGAATTGTTTAAAGACCGGCAATTGGAAAATCAAAAGTAAAGAATACACTCCACATTTCTCAATCTGAGGACAGTGAAGTAAAAATCAACCCTTGGCTTGCTATATTGAAAGATTCTATGAGTCCTGGTGTAGCGCTGTGGGTTAATGCGCTGAATTGCAAAGTTTGTTT
>NW_006409160.1:48817-50574 GCF_000296735.1 Chrysochloris asiatica
AAGAAGAAGAAGATGGGGAAGGTCTGGGTCTTGATTGTGGATTAGGGAGAAGTACAGTATAGACATCAGGCAGTAATAACACAGAATACGGGATGAAGCAGATTCAGAGGACAGTCCCAGAACTCTTAACTACATATAAAGAAATATTTAGAAGGATGGATAGCTTATTGCTAGTAAAATTTGTTGCAGTAGCAAGAAAAGTGTCATTTTCTGATCTTCGGCTGTTAGCTGGTACTAGGTGGCCATCTTGTGCATGACCTATCAGGATCAGAGAAGTGCTCCCACTACAGAGGTCTGAGGGATCATCAGAATTAAATGTGCAAACATTTTTTTCCTGTTAATTGGTCTATCACGGTCTTTGCACCTCCACTCTGGTGAATAGAAGGGGTGCCTGAGCGAGTGCACGTCCTTTCCCCCACCCGCCACCCATCACCCCCGACCAAGGGGGATAGAGGTGGGGGGGGTGCTTATTACCCATGTACATGGATTCACTCAGTAAAATACCACAGCGTGCAGAATCTAAGAAGGGGAAGAGGTCAACAGGAACTGCTTTAAACAGAATGGTATCGCACGAAGGCTACAGCCGGCTGAGCATGTTAAAGTCATATTCTCATTTTGTTACCTTTCTTTGCATGTCTGATTATAGACTATAGTATCCAATCTGTTCTATTTTTTCTGTTGTGGTTTTATTTATTTTTTTCTTTTGGTTCCCCTTTTACTTTGAGGAATGGAGTGCTCTTTTTCTCCCTACATTAACCAAGAAGAGACAGCAAATGTGGGCATAGATCTGAGCTACAATCATACCCTATAAAATTCTACTATCCAGGTAGGATTTTGGTCCAATACCAGATACTATACAAGAGATAGCCAAATAAAAATAAGAAACAAAAGTTGAGACCTCTGACCTTAAAGAAGTAAAAAGGATTATAAACAGAATACTATGAACAATGCTATTACAAGAAGCCGGATAGCTTATATGAAATGAATAAACTCATAGAAGCACATATAACCCAGCTTCTTTGCTTACGTCTTCTGCATACAGATTGAGTAAGTAAGGTGAAAAAATGCAACACTGGTGCACATCTTTCCTGATTTTAAAACATTCTATATTCTCTTCTTCTATTTCAACAATTGCCTCTTGGTGTACATACAGGTTACTTATGAGCACAATTAAGTATTCCAGAATACTCATACTTTGCAGTGTTGTTCATAGCTTGTTATGATCCACACAATTGAAGACTTTGTGTAGTCAATAAAGCACAAGTAAACATTTTTCTGGTATTCTCTGCTTTCAGTCAAGAACCATGTGACATCAGCAATGATATTTTCGTTCCATGTCCTCTTCTTAAACTGTCTTGAACCTCGGGAAGTCTTCTGTCAATGTATGGTTGCAGCCATTTCTGTATTACCTTCAGTAGCACTTTACTCAAATGGGATATCAGTGATATTGTCTAATGATTTACGCATTCCATTGGGTCACCTCTCTATGGAATGGGCACAAATATGGATCTCTTCCACTCAGCTGACCAGGTAGTTACCGACCAAATTTCTTGACATATATGAGTGAATGCCTCCAGTGCTGCTTCACTTTGTTGAAAGGTTTCAATTTGTATTCCATCAATTCCTGGTGCCTTGATATTTGCCAATGACTTTTATGAACCTTGGAATACTTCTTTCAGGATCATTGGCTCTTGATCATATGCTATGGCTGAAAATCAACAATTTATTTTTGGTACAGTGATTCTGTGTATGTCTTC
>NW_006409160.1:51329-51902 GCF_000296735.1 Chrysochloris asiatica
TTCAACTACTGATTCTTCCTCTTGTTTCCAACCTTTGCATTCAAATCACCAGTAATTTTTAATAAATCTTGATTGCATGTTTGATCAATTTCAGGTCGAAGAAGTTGGTATAATTCTTTAATTTCATCACCACTGTCTTTAGTGGTTGGTGCATAAATGTGAATAATACTGGCATTCAATGTTTTCCTTGTAGGTGAATGGATATTATCCTATCACAAACAATATTGTACCTCATAACTGTTCTTGATACGTTCTTTTTAATGATGAATGCTACTTCATTCCTCTTCAGTTTGTAATTCCCCGTGTAGTAAACCATGTGAATGACAGATTCTAAACGGTGAATACCAATCCATTTCAGCCTAGGATATTGATGTTTATGTGCTCAACTTCATTTTTTGACAATTTCCAGTGTTCCTTGATTCGTGCTTCTTGTGTTCTATGTTCTGATTACTAATTGATTTTTACAGCTTTGTCTCTTAAAGTTGAGCTGCTCCCCCAAAGCATATGAAGGGGCTGCAGACTTTACTCCATTTGCATCATCATGGTCAACTCTACTTTTAGGTGGCAGCTCTT
>NW_006409160.1:52488-53023 GCF_000296735.1 Chrysochloris asiatica
CTGATTCAAGGAGTTTCTCATTATAGAGACCGCAGGTCCATAATACATCCTCTACACTCTGCTCTTGTTTTCTTGATGGTAATAAGTTCCTCTGATCTTTGTCACTTCTCTCTCCCTTTAACATTTGTAAGATAAAAAGTGTTATAGGCAACCCACAAGGCAATTGTCCTAATGTACATTACATACGTAAGGATATAATGATATGACTAGACTGAGTGTGTTTCATTCCACTCTTAATCCTTCTATTTGCTTATCACATCATACCACATTATGAGGGAGCATCACATCATTGCCATACCACTGAGAATCACAGCATATTCAAGTTCACACGCATTTTGGATGGAGACAATAAAATTCATGACACTGCCCAAATATAGCTACAGATTATACTCAATCCCAATTGAAATTAAAGCATTGTTTTTTGAAATGTAAAAATGAGTCAATAACTCTGTCTTTGGAAGAATAGCAAGAATACTTGTAACAAGTGTATATGGCTTGACTTTATGTCAGGTATTTTGGACATATTATCAGGAAG
>NW_006409160.1:71310-72836 GCF_000296735.1 Chrysochloris asiatica
GGCTACAGTGGTGAAAACAGGTTAGTACTGGTACCATGAAAGATACATAGATCAATGAAACAGAATTGAGAATTCAGAAATTAACCTATCCATATGCAGCCCATTGATTTTCGACAAAGGTCCTATGTATATTGCATTGGAAGAAAATATTCTCTTCAACAGATGGTTCTGGCAGAAGTAGAAAGGGTTTTGCAAAAATTCAAACAACACCTTTACCTCATGCCTCATGCAAAAACCAACTCACCATGGATTAAAGACCTAAATGTGAATTACAGAATTATAAAGGACATCAATGAAAAAATGGGGATAAATATAAGGACTGTAATACAGATCACATTCAGACTACCAAACATTTTGCAAATTTCACAAAGAAAAGGATTGAATCTTGACCCCATCCATAATCTTCTGAAGTGGGAAATTTCCACTTGAAAAGACAAACAGACAATCCTGGAGCAGTTAGAGGAAGAGATGATACTTCTTGAATGGAAGACCAGGAGGTAAAATCAAAAATAATAACAGCCATCTGATTGACTACTCCAAGAACAAGCAAATTGTTCTCTGAGGACCCATCATGGCAGGCAATCATGTCTCCTCAGGGCAAACCCCCTTCCAACACTGAAACTAAAAGGGAATACAGGAGCAGGCATGTGATGTCTCTGGTGACCATGCTGGTCTGATAATGGGAAGTGTGGGTGAAATAACAATGAAGCTGTGAGCTAAGTCCAACCACTTTCGAAAGACTCTTGTCAACCTGTATTGAGACCTGGTTGGCCAGCAGTATAGAGGGATTGGGGACTCCTGAGCCCATGGAAAAGGACATAGCCACAGAGGACTAGAGCAGAGAGTGAAACTTCCAGCTGCTATGAAGTGAGGGGAGATGCACAAGAAAACCCATACATACAGATAGTACCCATTTGACCTAGCTTCAAAGGCTGGATGATCAGAACTCGACTAGAGGGATAAAGAAGAGGGAATAAAGTGTAATATGGTACTTTTATGAGCTTCACCAATATTTATAATTGTAGCAGCTTAAAACTGGGAACAAATCTTTACAGTAAGGATTTTTCCCACCACATCTGTTCACAGAGTTGACAAGAATTGGCAACCTAGACATTGGCTACCCAAAATGGCAAGGAGCTACAAATACATGAGGGAGTCCTGGTGTGGCACTGTGGGTTAATATGCCAGACTGCAAAGCCATTTGAATTGCAAAGCTGATAGTTCAAACTCACCAGCTGCTCCTTGGAAACCCTATACAGCATTCCTATGAGTTGGAACTGACTTGATGGAACTTAGCAACAACAAGAAAATCATGAAATGACTGGCTTACAAGTTTTCAAGAGGGAGTCTAGCTTCAGCCGGTGTAGGGGAAAGTAGCATCTCCACTGAGTGGTTTCCATTCTGTCTAAACAAGGCTGGTAAAAGGAGATGGTGATAAGACTCTTTTGGTTCAATAGTGAATAATTGCTATCAGGACTGATTGTGAATGATTCATATGTAAAGGTAGATGTTTACATACTACAAGA
>NW_006409160.1:74164-89321 GCF_000296735.1 Chrysochloris asiatica
CATTAGGCCTGGAGGAAGATTAACAAACCTGCCATATGCACATGGCAGAACCCTGCTTACTGAAAGCAAAGAGAATTTGAGGCGCATGCTGATGATGATTAAGAATACAGCCTTCAGCATGGATTATAACTCAATGTAAAGAAAATAAAAATCCCCACAACTGAATAAATAAACAATATGAAAACAGTGAAAGTTTGAAGTTGCCATGATTTCACTTTACTGAAAGAAGAATTGTCAGGAGCATATATTACTGGGCAGCAGAGGCATCAGTCACTGTTCTTTTTCTGATTGTTGGAGATTTTGGATCATTATGTCGATCCTTCATTTGGTAGATGTGTGTTAATTACTATAAATTACCCTCTAAATATTGCTTTATCTGTGTCCCAAATGTTTTGGTATGTTGTATTTAAATTCTCATTTAATTCAAGGAACTTGTAAGTAAAAGTATTGTGTTATAAAGTTCTTATTCTACATATGAAATGGCATAGTATCAAATGAAGGTACACTGAGGCAAATTAAACAAGTATATGTAAATCTTGGAGTCCAGATGTGGTGCTGTAGGATAAGCATTAGGTTTCAAGGTCAATTTAAACAGAGAAGTTTACAGTTGAAGTCCACTAGTCACTACGCCAAAACCCTATGCAATGCCGATATGAGTGGAAACTGACTTGGCAGCACTGACAACAATATAAATCTATAAGTAACAGCTAACATTAGGAAACAAGTCATAGCTAATAAGGTAACAAAGAAGATAAAATATTTCCTTAATTAAAGTTAAGTAAAAAATAAATAAATAACAAGAAAAGAGGAAAATACACACAGAAGAAACAAAAGGAAAATACTTAACAGTGGTGTAAGTTTAAAAACATCAGTAATTGCAATTAATATAGACACTGTAAACATTTCAATTAGAAGAAAAATGTATCTTATTGGCTGAGACTCAAGCTGCTACTTGAAGTTTCCCACAAAATGGCACTTTAATTGTAGACATACAGCTAGTGTTAAGTAAAAAATATGAATATAACAGCATGTTAATAATAAAAAAATCTCAAATGGTTAAGCTATTAGATCACAATCAGACAAAGTAGACTTCAAGACAAAGACTGTTTTTAGATATTAAATAATTAATTTCATATTGATAAATAGGTAAATTCATCAATATGATATAAAAATTCTAAACTTATAAGCACCAAATTCATGAGATTCAAAATCATAACATAGCAAGAAGAAAAAGAGATTTTGATTTTTCACTCTCTCTATTGATTCCTGAGGTATAAGACCATATTCTGTATGGTTTTAGTCTTTTGGATTCTGTGAAGATTTCACTATGTCTCAGAAAAATAACTCTAGTAAATATTGAATGAGTATTAGCATAGGATGTGTAATCTTTAGTATGTAGTATAATGTTTATCAAATATCAGTTAGGTCAAGTTGATAAATCTTATTGTTACACATTCTATGAATCCTTGCTTTATTGTTTTCAGTACATATGCAACAAAACTTTTGCCATTTTAACTTTCATCATATACATGAACATTTTAGTGACATAAATTATGTTTAACATGTTTTTCAACGATCACCATCATCAGGTTCCAAATTTTCCCTTCATTGCATTTTATCTGATTTTACATCAGTTTGTATGATTCATAACTTAAATAATTTAATTAAAATATTGTTTTATGTGCTTTTCATTTTAGTTTTTAAGTTTTATTTGTATATTGCAAGGCTCTATTATTTTTGTTATGCCATTCTATTTCAAAATAAGGTTATAAATAATACTGGGGAGATAGTTATCTACATGAGAAATTGTTTTCTAAATTAAATTGTTGAAAAAAATCCTCTAATTTATGTTATTTTATGCTATTGTTTTTTTAGTTATCATCGAGACATATCTAATACATACATATAACTGGATCAAAAATTCCCTGGTTCTGTGCCATTTTCATGATCACTTATATGCTAAAACCTTTATTTAAATTTATTTTACTCTCATTATTCTATTCAGTGATATTGTTTGTATAATACTAGATACACAATGCATTTCTACATTTAGAAATGTAAATTTTGTATAATTGCATTTTCCACTATTATATTTTATCAATTAATGTCACATCAGCACCCTGTGGTGTTAATAATCTCAAAAGTAACAGAAATGACAGTGCCAATTTTAAATAGTGAAATTTGTGTCTCAAAATTAAAACCAAGTCATAATTGCATATTGCATATGTTTTAAAAATTACTTACCCAATATGGTCAATCATTTTGCCATTCTCCAGAGGATATTAGTTACAAATCTCAAAGGTTACTATAGGAATAATGGATCCACATATATGAAAAGAAATTATATTTAACTACTTAAATACTTATTTCATCATTTTACCATCTTAATATATTAAGAATATGCATCCAAGACATTATAAAGTGGGCAAAAACAAAACTAACTAATCAAATTTACCTTAATTAAGTTTCCTTGGCATAGAGAGTTTAAATTTCAACAAAAATATTAAATCATAAACTTTTCAAATATACAAATGATTGGTATGCTACAAATCACAGCTACCATTCATATATTTTAGTATGCATAATGAAAGTTGGGCAAGGAAGAAGAAAGACTGTTAAGCTTTGAATTGTACTGTTGGTGAAAAATACTGAATGTACCCATCACTAGCAAAAAAAAAAGCAAAAGAATCTGCATTAGAAGACACACGTTTACAATACTCCTTAGAAAAAAGGTTGGTGAGTAGTCATCATGTATACTTTATAAACGTTACCAGAGGGGATCAATCCCTGGAGTAGCACATTATGCTTGAAAAAATAGAGGTTTAGCAATAAAGAAGAAAACACTCAACTATATAGATTGCAATAATGGGCTTAAGTATAACAATAATTTTGAGTGTCATACAGGACACCACAGTGTTTAATTCTGTTGCACATAGGGTTGATATGAGTTGTAAAGACTTGATGACATAAAACAATAGTGTTTTAAGGTAAAACATATGTATTTTTAATTTAAATTTATCTTTTTACAATATGGAAAGTATAAACTAACCAAACCAACCCAACCAAATCAAATCACTGACACTAAATGAATTCCAACTCAAAGTTACTGTACAGGTTTTCTGAAACTCTAAGTCATTATGGTGTAGCACTGTGGGTTAATGCGCCAGACTACAAAGCCGTTTGAACTGCGAAGATGGCATTTCAAGTTCACCAGCCACTCCTCAGAAACCTTATCCAGAGTCTCTATTCTTCGGAACCGACTCAATAGCACTTAACAACAACTACAAGAAGCAATTATGGAAGCCGACTGCCTCCGCTTTCTCCCATGGAGAAGCTGGTAGTTTCTAAATACTGACTTTGTGGTTAGCAGCCCAGTGTCTAACACAAAGCACTACTAGGGCTCTTTTTGTAAAACATAGGGAGGTCTTCCAGGACAAAGACTCAATGGGAATAGATGCTCTGATTGGTCACTACGCTCGTCGCCAAAAGGGGAAGTGAGGGAGGAGCAGCAATGAGGCAGTGAGCTAAGCCCTACAATGTTCAGTAGACTGTTGTGAAACCGGGTGAAGACTTGGGTGGCCAGCAGTGTGGCAAGACCTGGGGACTCTTAGGCCCAGAGTCAGTGACATAGCCACAAAGGACTAGAGTGGGGATTGAAGGATCCAGCTGATAAGAAGAGAGGGCATATGCATAAGAACACCCACAATTGCAGATAATACTTACTTGACCTGGCTGCAATGTCTGTATGATCAGAGCTCAACCAGAAGAAGAAAGAAGAGGGAAAAAAGCGTAATCTGATACAATGATGAACTTGACCTACACCTATGGATGCAGTAGCTCAAAAGAGGGAACAAAGCCTTACAGCAAGGATCATTTCCACCCCTTCTATACACAGAGTAGACAAGTATGGGCAACTTGGACAGTAGCTACTCAAAATGGGGGGGGTGGCTACGAAGGCAAGCAGTGACTGGCTTATAACCTTTCAAGAGGGAAGCTAGATTCATAGGGCATGGAGGAAGGTAGAATCTCCACTGAGTAATGTACAATCTGTCTAGGCTGGGCTGATGAAAAGAAATCCAGTTGGATCTTTTGTGATACAACAGTGAATAATTGTTATCTGGACTGCTTGTGAGGGTTGGAATTGTAAAGGTAGACTTTTTTAGCAAGGAAGGGAGTGATTAACTTTTCAGCCTAAGAGCGGAGATCATTGGGACCATCAAGGGAGAAGAGTGGAGAGTGGGACCCTACCCTGAGAAGCAATGATGCCTGAGATGGAGGCAGAGATGATAATGTGGAGCGGTGGAGCTGTTGGGGACTTTAGACACAGAGAGGAAAAGGGGTTATGTGCTGATGACTGGGGTGGGGGGGGTAGAGGGGTGTGAAGGGGCATGCTTGTAGTGTATAACCTTTGGAAGGTTGATGATGCATGGAGGGGATTGTAACCATAGCAATGAAATGATATACTATAGGATGAATGTAAAACTAATGTTCTCCCATGTAAACTGTCACATAATTCACAATAAAACAAAAAAAAAATAGGTATGTTGTTGTTGTTGTTAAGTGCAGTTGAGTTTTTTTTCTGACTCATAGCAACCCTATGTAGGATTTCCAAGGTGGGTTTCAACTGTCAACTTTGTGATTAGCAGTCTAGAGCTTATCCTACATTGCCATGCCAGGAGTCCATTAGGAAGGTAGGTGTATGTGATCTTTTTTATACCAACAACACCTTCTTTGGATGCTTCTTTTCTTATAAAGAAAAAAAGACACAAATCTTAAATTATAATTTTATAACCAGCCTTCAGCTGTCAATAAGGGTGGTTTTATTTTGTAGTCCTGTTGTGTCAATGCAAGAAAGTGCATTGACTGAAAGGTCAATTTGGACCACATAGCTGGTGGTTCAAACCCACCAGCCACTCCTCAGAAAACCAATATAGGGTCTCTGTGACTCAGAATTGGTTCAATAGCACTTAACAACAATTTTTGTTTTAGCAATATTTTAAGAACAAGATTAAGGATACCTAATGGTGCAACTAGTTAAGTGCTTGGCTTCCAACCACAAAGATGGCATTTTGAACCCAACAAGCAGCTTCATAAAAAAAAAGTCCTGGTGATCTGTTTCCATCAATAATGCAGACAAGTCTACCTTACAGGATAGTTTCCCATTTTCACAAGATGTCTATGGGATTCACAATTGACTTAATGGCACTTAAAAACAACAAAGGTCTGACTGTGAGCATTATTTTGCTAAGCAATTAGACAAATTTAATATAGTTTACTCTAGGACTCTATTGTTATTCTATGCTAGTCAGTCAGTTCTGAGTCATAGTGACCCCATAGAACAAAGTAGAACTGCTCCAAAGAGGTTTCAAGGTGGAGATTTTACAGAAACAGAGTGCCAGATTTTCTTCTGTGAAGTGGTTGATATAGACTTTTTTAAAAAGAGGATACATGGAAGTAAATGTTTGACAACAGTTAAATGTTTTATTAGTGATGCTACATGATTCAAGGAATTCCAATTTTGGTAGGAAAAATTTGTGTATGCATTTTTTTCTTTACTAACAAATAATACAATAGTTGTCTATTATAATTTAAGTTAGGTCCCCCAAAGTTAGAAACATACAAAAACATTAATTTTGAACCATTTTCAACTGACACAATCAAAATGGGAATACATATCTTGATATAATTATCTTACAGTTTTCCTGAATTGAGTGACTGTCCTCATAATTCTCCTTATTGCTTCCATTATCTGCTTATTTCTAAGACTATAAATAATAGGATTCAAGAAAGGGGGAACAATGGAATACAACACAGACATGATCAAGTCTTGGACTGGAAATGAATTGGAGGTTGTCCTCAGATACACTGCCGCACCTGAGCTGATAAAGACAAAAACTATGAGAATGTGAGGGATGCAAGTAGAAAAGGCCTTTCCTCGTTCACCTCTCATTGGTAACTTGAGAACAGTAGAAAATATGTGAATATAAGACATGGAGATGAAGGATAAGCAGCCTCCACCCAATATTATTATAGAGGTAAGAATTGTAATTTCATTGCTTAAGGTGTCAGAGCAGGAGAGCTTCAGCAGTGAGGGAATGTCACAGAAAAACTGATGGATCACATTGGACCGACAAAAGGATAATCGGAATGTGTTACCAGTGTGCACACCTGCAAAGACCAGACCACTTACCACAGAGGCCAGTGTCATCTGGACACAGACACGAGGGTTCATAACCAAATGGTAGTGGAGGGGCTGACAGATGGCCACATAGCGGTCACGGGCCATGATAGTGAGTAACAGCAACTCTGCATAAGCACATAAAAACACAAGGAAGATCTGAGCTGCACATCCAACCTTGGAAATCACTCTGTTGTTAAGTAAGAAGATGACACATGCCTTAGGTACAGTGACAGAAATGTAGCACATGTCCAGGATAGACAGATTCCGAAGAAAGAAATACATTGGGGTATGAAAATTCTGATCAATGGTGATTACTGTGACTATGAGAAGGTTCCCAGTTAGAGTAGCCACATACATCAGTAGAAATAGCGTGGTGTGCAACACTCTGATCTCCCACACATCAGAAAATGCTGTAAGTAGGAATTCAGTCACTATGGAGGAGTTACACATTTTAGTATGATTTGTTTAGGACTTGGAGTGACAACAGTAAATGATGACTAAAAAAATATGGGAAAAAAAAGGAAAAAAATTAGCCTAAGTACATTTATTGATTCGCATTTGTCTATTTCATTAAAGTTTGTGTCTGTATGGTATTTTTTCTGTGCACTGATTTGTGGTGCAATATGTTTAATAGAAGTCAAATATTTTCCTGACAAAATTTTTAAGTTAACATAGGTAATTATTATACATGTGTATCATTCTAGAATAAATTTTGTACGCTATTCGTTGGTGAGCAAACAGAATCTGGATAGTTATAGGAGGCTATGATTTTCTCAGAATATTGCAAATTTTATGAGGCTTAAACTGTTTTCAGACTACAAAAGCAAAAATTAATTTTTATTTCCATTTCCACCATATAACTGGTGTTATTACTATTCACTTTGATAATTATGGGTTCTAGGCTATGGAAAAATATCTGTTTATGAAATAGTTTAATAGAATATATATATATATATATATAAGAATATTTTACATAGTTTATTTTATTCACTACAAATTGTAATCCCCAATGTATTTATCCACACTGGGCGATTATATTCACAATTTAAAATGAAATAACAGGGCTACTGAAAACAAATGACTCTATTAATCTATGCAGATGTAAGTGGAAACATACACAGAACTCTGAAAACTAACAGTTTCACTTTTTCTCAACAGGATAATCTATCTTTCTAGTTCAGGGTGACCAATCATCTGTTTCATTCATTCTAGCTGTCTGAATACAGTAGGAGTCACAAGAGTGTGGTGTTTAGGTAAACTGCTATATATAGATCCAGAGCTGGAGCATCACTCCATTAATTATTTACTAATTTATTACTTAAAACAATTTCTGTTGGTTGAAGTTATTTAATGATAGATGCATTTCTGGTTGAACTATTTTTATTATTGGAATTTTGGAACCAGAATCATTTTCTTACCACAAAAACATATTTTGGTATCTTAGGACCTAAAATACTTATAAATAATGACTTAACCTGAAAATGTGATGGGTTGATTGTTGATTGAAAGATCTATTTATTTAACTAAAATTAAGTTTTCATTTATTTCACTACAATTTAGCTCTACATTTCTATAAATAAAAAAAAATGAATATGATAATATGAAATGTTCAAAACTCGTTTGCTAGAGTTTGAAAAACTTTAATTGTGAATTTAAGTAAATTGTAAATTGGCATGTGAATAGGATATATCTGGCACTAGAAAATTCTAGAGGGGTGATTGGAATATTACATGATTCTCTCAAGCTTCAAAATTTAAAAACAAACAGTTCTTTGACATTTCTTCAAAGATTTGAAGGACACATTCCAAGCTAAAATGTACAAAAATATACTTTGTTCTTATTTTTTAAATTAAATATTGCAATGTAGGCAAAATGAATTATGCATATAATTTGTCCCAAAAGTGAGTAAGGGAAATGCAGCAACTCTGTAGGATAAGCACTGAACTGCAAACTATAAGGTCAAGCCACCAATCAGCCACTCTGGGAGAAAGATGAGGCTTTCTGCTCTCAGGAAATTTTACTTCAGAAACTCTACACATGGTCGCTATGAATCAGAATTCACTCAATGACACTTAACCACAACAGTAACTGAGATACTCTGAACAAACAGTATATAAGTCTGAGTTTTTGACAATGAAAATATATGTTATTAATTATTAGTTGAATATCAATAATACACACAAATTTTATTTCTAGTTTTTTTTGGGTTTTTTTTGCATTCTTTTAGGAAGTCAATTCCATATGTAATAATATTTTAACACATATTTAAACTGTCAAACTACACACTGAATCTGTGGGCAGTATGCAGAGTCATTCCTGCACTAGCCTGTGTTTTTGGCATCAGCAAGGTCTGAGGCTGTTATTTGCTCATTTTGATTTTCCATGAGCTATCAACTTTACTGACATGCCTAGGATTGAGATTTTGAATGTAATAATTGAAAAAGAAGCCTGTGTTGTATGAACACTTTTCTTTTCCCAATTTATTATTTACTCATATTTAACTTGTCTCTCAATAAGCCAATGAGAAGTAGAGGAGAGAAGAGAAAATGGTGAGTCAAGGAGTGACTATGAGAAGCAAGAGAGAGAAAAAATGTAAATGAATAACAATTGATACTCACAATTTATCATTTATCCTGTTGGAGATGTTAACCCAGGATTTCTGGTAAGCATACAAATGTGCTTTAAGTGCAGACAATGATGAATTGGCATAATTCTTGAAATGACTGAGATACTGATAGGAATCTATATTATTTATAGCAATAACCTTAATATTCAGTTACACCTAAAAGCATGTGGATGGTGATTATATTAGAGAAATCCACTGGGAGTAGGGCACTTGGCATCTAATAATAGCCAAGGCCCACTGGGTATATAATTGGCTCTAATTTGAGAGTAAACAGGTCACTATGTATGAACACAACTTTTGTATATTAATAAATATTAATGTATTTGAACTTATTAAATAAATGGTGAAAATTGAAGAAAATCATTTTCTCCAATATTTTGTGTATTCCTATTGTGAAATCCTATAAATTGTAGAGACTGATGAGCAGAGAGGAAAAGTCTAGTGTCTCCCTTCAACTAATTTGAGAACATAGTTTCTGTCATCCTCAAAATGAAAACCTGTGAAATGGAATCATTTCACAGTCAGATAAACTACACAGGATTTGAGTAATGGATAAAACAGCTCTTGTGAATCTGCTACACAAGTCAGCATAAAGCTATTGGATACGATTTATTATAAAACTAGTCATGAAGATCTGTTACCAGGAGTCTGTGAACTCTGATCACAGACATATCACTTTAATACATGTGCTTCAGTTTCTTTATCTTTTAACATGTTAATGAAGGTGCTAACCCTCTCAGTCTTTGAAAAAGTGACATAAGAGAACATATATATTCAGGAGTTCTGGTGTCGGCAGTGAAATAAAGCACTGGGCTGCAAAGTTGGTTTGAGCTTCAAGGTCAGCAGTTCAGATTCACCAGCTGCTCCTTGAATACCTTATATATGGTCACTATGAGTTAGAATCTACTCAAGGGTACTTAACAAGAAGAAGTACCACACAACACATTCAGAAAAAAACTGTGACATTTGATACAGAATAGTGCTGCTGTATCCTTTGTTCAATCAATCAGAATCTCTTGGGAAAGTAGAAGTGTCTCCTTGGTTCTTAGAGGTGATATTTGCCTTTTTTTGTTGTTTTAAAAAATGATTATCAGTTTCATTTAATAGTGTTTGAACAACACACTATGATTTAAAAATTGTGGCTGACATACTCTGATGTGGGGTAAAGCATATGATATATTTTGGAACAGTTTCAACACACACTGTGGAAATAAGAATATCTGTATCACTGGGAACAATATTTTTATGTTGTTACTAGGGGCTCTCAAATTTGTTCTTACTTATGTCAACATTATACACAACAGAATAAAACACTGCTATGTCCTGGGTCATCCTCACAGTAATGGTTAAGTTTCAGTCCTTTGCTGCTGCCATTCTGCCAATCCATTTCCTAGGTGTCTTCTTCTCTGTCACTGACCCTCCAATTTGTAGCATAATGTCCTCCAGTGATTGGTTTCTTTTTATAATATGTCTGAGGCCTGAGAGGAAAAGTCTCAGCATCCTGGCCTTTACTGGATAAACAGGCCTTACTTCCTTCAACACAGATTTGTTTGTTCTACCAGTCCAAGATACAATTAACATTCGTCTCCAACTCCATAATCTAAATGCATCCTTTCTGCTACTATCTTCCTTATCATTGAATAATTTTTCATGCATATAAAGCTTTTAAGGAGCCCAGATAGTGGTTATGAGTTGGTCTTCTAACATCAAGGTCAGCAGTTAGTAACTACCAGACAATTTGAGAGCAAAAGGTGAGGTTTTCTGTTCCTTTAAAGATTTACAGCCTTAGAAATCCTATTCAGGGTTGCAATAAGTCAGAACCAAGTCCACAACACACCACCACTACCACGAACATGATGGTTTTGAAAATACCATGATATGGGTCAGGTACATCTTAGACCTCAAACTAATCCTTGCTCTTGAACACTTTCACAGGTCTGTTGCATCAGATCTGTATAATGCAATCTGTTGATTGATTTCTTCACTGTTGCTTCCATTGATTTTGATAGTGGTTCCAAACAAAATGAAGTTTTAAAAAACTTCAATCTTTTCTCCAGTGATCACGATGCTATTATTGGTCCAGTGGTGAGGATTTTTGTTTTCTTTATATTGAGTTGCAACCCATACTGAAGATTGTGTTCTTTGTTCTTCCCCAGTAAGTAATGTAAGCCCTCTTTGCTTTCAGTAAACAAGGTTGTAATGCCTGCAGATTGCAGATTGTCAATTAGTCTTCCTTCATTCCTGATGTCACATTCTTCTTCATATAATCACGTTTCTAAGATTATATGCATAGCATACACATTGAATAAGTATAGTAAAAGAATAAAATCCTTGCACACACCTGTGCTAATGTTAAACCATTCACTGTTTCCGTGTCCAGTTTGAATGAATGTCTCTTGGTCTATGTATAGTTTTCTCATGAACAAAATTAAGCATTCTGGAATACTCATCCTCTGAAATATTATCCATAGCTTGTTCTGGAATATTCATTCTCCTCAACGTTATCCATATCTTTTCATGATCACATAGTCTATAAAGCACAAATAAAAATCTTTCTTATTTTCTGTACATTCAGCTAAGGTCTATGTGACAACAGCAATGATATCCTTTGTTCCACATCCTCATCTGCTTCCAATTTTAACTTCTGACAACTCTTTGTGTACAGTTGCCAACGTTTTTAAATTATTTTTAGGGCACTTTCAATTGATTCTGAGATTAGTGATCTTTCCCCATGACTTCCACATTTTATTGGATCACTTACTTCTCTTTAGAAAGGGTACACATATGGATCTCTTCCAATTAGTTGGTTTTTAAAATTTCTTGGCATTGATGAGTGAATACGTTCAGTGCTGCATCAGTCTGTTGACATATTTAAATATGTATTCCTTCAATTCCCAGAACCTTTTTTATTTTTTGCCAATGCCTCACTGCACCTTTGACATGTTTCTTTAGTATCAATAGCTCTTGATCATACGCTCTTTCTTAAAATGGGTGAACATTGTCCCTTTATTGATACAGTGTATCAATCTCTTCTTTCCATCTTTTTTAATGTTGTCTGAATCATTCAATAATTTGCTCATAGAATCTTTCAATATTGCACGCTTATGTTTTCATTTCTTTCAGCTTGAGTAATGCTGACTCCAAATTTGACCTTGAACATTTTCCATCCTAATTTAGAGATCATCTCAAAAACAGATTTGATTAATTAGTCACAAATCATCATATCCTAAAAGAGATGCATGATTACATCAAGATAATCAAACAGGAAGTAAACAAAAGGTGATTAAGAAGACAAGAAAAAGGCAAAGACCAAAATGGATGTTAGAAGAGAAACTGAAACTTAATCTCCAGTGTGTTGTTGTTGTTGTTGTTAAGTATAGGGATACTAAAATAAATGGTTGAATGAGGAAGCAAAAGAGCAGAACAATAAACTTCAAAGAGTAGCTCAGGAAGACAAAATCAAGTAGTATAAATAAAGGCGCAAATAACTGGAGTTGGAAAACAAAAGTTAAGAATATATTCAGCATTTATCAAGTTGAAAGAACTAAAGAAAAAAAATGAAACTCAACTTGAAATATATAAGGATTTGATGAGCAAATCTGAAATTGATCAAACATGCAATCAATATGGGGGAAAAGCTCTATACCATCAGCCAAATCCAGCCAGGGGCAACCTGTAGATATAAAATATTTCCCCCATCTCTTAAAAAATGTAGACAATTTGATTTTTGTGTGTTGCCTCTAGTGATGCCCATGTAAATAGTGGCCCTTATTTTGTTTAAAACAGGTATTTTATATAAACAAGTAGTTGGTCTAGAAAATTTCTATCATGAGATGTCAATAAAGTCATATTTTCCAAGGACTGATCCTTCCTTTTTGTTTCCTACTTTTGCATTTCACTCATCAATAATTATCACTACATATTGATTAAATGTTTTAGCAATTTCAGATTGAAGAAATTCGTTGTTGTTGTTGCTGATAAGTGGAATAGAGTTGATTCAGATCCACAGCAAACCTGGATAGTTATTCTAAGGAGCAACTGGTGAGCTTGATGTACTGACTCTGTGGTTCAAACCGACTTTGCCATTCAGTGCATTAGCTGACAGCACTACACCAGGACTTTAGTAAAGAAGTTAAAGTTCTTCAATTGTTTCATCACTGGTTTAAATGGTTATCAAGTCAATTTAAATCAAAGTTGTATTCATTGGTGTTCTTTATAGGCATAAGGATATTATTCTATTATAGTTAGTGCTGTATTTTAACATAGATTTTGAAATATTTTTTCATAGTAAGTGAAAGAGAAGGTTAAAAAGCTCCATATCATGAGCCAAAACAAGGCTAAGGGAAGATTGTGGAACAGACAATCACTTGTTCATATGCATATATAAATTTAGGTAAAGAAAATGAAAATAAGTCAGTGAGAGCCAAAATATAACCTTGAATATATCGCACCTGAATTTAGAGATCATCTCAAGAACAGATTTGATACATTAGACACTAAAGACCAAAGACCAGATGAGTTGTGGGATGACATGAAGAGCATCATACAGGGTGCTCACTTCAGCAGCACATATACTAAAATGTGAATAATACAGAGAATATTATCATGGCCCCTGTGCAAGTATGACATGCAAATTCATGAAGCATTCCATATTCTTACAATGTGAAAGACGTAAACACATAGGAACAGAGATCCAGATGGTGAGAAGGTCAGGTAGATTTAAGGATAAAATAGACTGCACTAAATAGAGTGAAAAATTAATGGAATATAAGATAACCCCAAGAAAATTGACACTTCACAATATATCAAGGAAATTGAAACAACAAGAAGAAAATGGAAATATTAAAACTATGAGGAAACTCACCAGAAAGAACACAAGAACCATGAACTCTGCACAGGAAGACACACAGAATAAAGAAAGCAGCAACATCATACAAAAAAATGAACATAAAGGCAGCAATTAATCCATACCTATCGATATTTACACTGAATGTAAATAGACTAAAGGCACCAATTAAGACACAGACAGTGGCAGAATGGATAAGAAAACAAGATCCTTCAATATGCTGTCTGAAAGAGACACATCTTACACACAGAGAAAAAAAACAGATTAAAAGTAAAAGAATGGAAAAAAATATAGCAAGCTAATTACAATAAAAAATGAACAGTGGCAGAACTAATCTCTGATAAAATAAACTTTAAGGTGAAAACCAGCATAATAGATAAAGATGGAAATTATCTCATGATTAAAGGGACATTTGAACAAGATGACATAACCATAATAAATATCTATGATCCCAAAGAAAGAGCTCCAAAATATATAAAGCTAACTGTAATAGATTTGAAGAAATAAATAGATGAATCTACAATAATAGTGGCAATTTTAATATGCTTTCAAAAATGGATAGAACAACCAGAAAGAAACTTGACAAAGACACAGAGGAACTAAACAACACAATCTGCCAACTGGACCTCATAGATGTGTACTGAGCATTTAACTCAACAACCGCACAATACACATTCTTTTCCAGTGCACATGGAACATTCTCTGTGTTAGGCCATAAAACAAACCTCCATAAATTTACAAATATCAAAATACTACAAACAATATTTTCAAATCTCAGTGCTATCATATTAGAAATAAACAATAGGAAGATCAACGTAATCCACCATACAAATAAGAAAAAAGAAAAGAACTACATGATCATACTGATTGGTGCAGAAAAGGTATTTGACAAAGTCCATCATCCATTCCAGATAAAAACACTCAAAAAAGTAGGAACTGAAGGGGAATTCCTCATTATACTTAAGAGCATATATGCAAAACCAACAGCCTACAGTACTCTCAATGGAATGAAACTGAAAGCCTTCACTCAGTGAACAGGAACCAGACAAGGATGACCTTTGTCACCACTCCTCTTCAACATTCTGGTGGAAGTCTTTGCAAGAGCAATAAGACAAGACAGAGAAATTAAAGGCATCCAAATAGTCACAGAGGAAGTAAAACGCTCTTTATTTGCAGATGATGTGATCGTATACATAGAAAACCCCAAACACTCAGTAAAAAACATAATAGACCTTATTGGAAGATTCAGCAAAGTGGCAGGATATAAAATCTACATACAAAAATCAGTCGAATTCCTCTACACCAACAGTAACAGCACTGAAGAGGACATTAGGAAAGCAATACCATTTACAGTGGCCACCCAAAGGATGAAATATCTGGGAATAAATGGAACCAGACAGACAAAGGACCTATACAATGATAACTACAAAACACTAATACAAGAAACCAAAAGAGACCTACAAAAATGGAAGAATGTACCATGCTCCTGGATAGGAAGACTTAA
>NW_006409160.1:91039-92251 GCF_000296735.1 Chrysochloris asiatica
TCCTGAACCCCATCCAGAATCTTCTGAGGAGGGACATTTCCACTTGAAAGGACAAGCAGAACATCCAAGAGCAACTTGAAGAGCAGAAGATAATTTTTGACAGAAAGACAGACAGGAAAAATAAAAAAATAATAACAGCAGTCTGACTGATTACTACAAGAACAAACAAGTTGCTCACCCAGGAGGCATCAAGGCAAGTGGTTGTATCCCTTCAGGGCAAAACCCCTTCCAAGCCTAAGATTCAATGGGAATACATGAGCAGACATTTGCTCCGACTGGTGACCACATTGGTCACTGAACAGGGAAAATGAGGGAAGAACAGCAATAAAGTTGCGAGCGAAGCCCTATCACGCTCAATAGACTCCTGTGAACTCCTGGTCTGGTTGGCCAGCAATACAGTAAGACCTGGGAACTGACTCCTGGGGCCAGAGTCAGTGACATAGCCACAGAGGACTAGTGTGGAGAGTAAAGCGTCCAGCTGGTAAGAAGAGCAGGCATATGCAAAGAAGACCCACACTTGCAGACAATACCCACTTGACCAGCTTCAATGGCTGGATGATGAGAACTCAACTAGAAGAAGAAAGAAGCAGACAAAAAGAGTATTCTGACACAATTTGATGAACTTGACTTACACCTACGGAGGCAATAGCTCAAAAGCGCGAACAAATCTTTATAGTGAGGATCATTCCACTCTCTTAATACACAGTGCAGACAGGGATGGGCAATCTGGACATTGGCTACTAAAAATTAGGGGCTATGAAGTCAAGATGTGAGTGGCTTACAAGCTTTCAAGAGGGAAACTAGATCCAGATGGCACGGAGGAAGGCAGAATCTCCACTGAGTATTATCCAATTTGTCTAGGTGAGGTTGATGAAAGGAGATGAGGATAGCAATCATGTAGCACAATAGTGAATAATTGCTATCAGAACTGACTGTGAGGGTTGTAAATATAAAGATAGATGTTTTGTATGAAAAAGAGGGCAGTGATTGACTTTACAGTTCAGGAGCAGAGGTCCTTGGGACCATCAAAGGAGAAGAGCAGAGTGCAGGACCCAACCCAGAGAAAAAGTGATGCCAGAGATGGTGGTAGAGACAATGATGTGGAGAGATGGAGCAGCTGGGGACTCTAGACACAGAGAGGAGGTAGCAGGCTAGTAGGGTATACCCTTTTGGTTGGTTGATGATGCATGGAGGGGATGTAACCATGGCAAT
>NW_006409160.1:94782-99288 GCF_000296735.1 Chrysochloris asiatica
CATACATTGACAGAGAACTTCCAGAGGCTCTAACTGGATTCAGAAGAGGACCTGGAAGGAAGGATATCATTGCTGACAACAGATGAATCTTGGCTGAAATCAGAGAACACCAGAAAGATGTTTACCTGTGCTTTATTAGATATGCAAAGGCCTTTGATTGTGACATTGGATCATGACAAGCTATGGACAACACTGCAAAGAAAGAATATTCCAGAACACTTAATTGTGTTCATGAGGAACCTGTACATAGACCAAGAGGGAGTTGTTCAAACAGAACATGGGAACACTGAATGCTTTAAATTTTCTAGGGAAGATGTGTGACATGGTTGTATTCTATCACCATACTTATTCACACTGTATGCTGAGCAAATTATCAGAAAAACTGTTTTATGTGAAGGAAAACATGGTATCAGGATTTCAGGAAGACTCATTAACAATCTGGGATATATAGATGATAAAACCTTGCTTGCTGAAAGTGAAGAAGACTTAAAATAATGATGAATACCAAAGACTATAGTCTTCTGTGTGGATTGCATCTCAATGTAAAGAAAACAAACATCCTCACCCCAGGACCAAAAAACAGCATTCTTAGTAGTGCAAAAAAGGTTGAAATTGTTAAAGACTTCATTGTGCTCAGATCAACAATCAACACTCATGGAAGCAGCGGTCAAGAACTCAAAACACATATTGCATTAGGCAAATCTGCTGCACAAGACCTTTTTAAAGTGTAGAAGAGCAAAGATGTCAACTTGAGGACTAACGTATGCTTGACCTAAGCCATAGTATTTTCAGTAACCTCATATGCATGTGAAAGTTAAACAATGATTAAGGAAGATCATAGAAGAATTGATGCATTTGAGTTATGGTGTTGGAGGAGAATATTGAAAGTATCATGGGATGCCAGAAGAACAAAGAGATCTGTTTGGACGAAGTGCAGTCAATGCTCCTTTGAGGCCAGGACAGCCAGACTTCATCTCATACTTTGGACATATTGTCAGGAGGGACAAGTCGTTGGGAGTGGGATATCATATTTTGTAAAGTCAGGGAAAAAGAGGAAGACCCCCAGCAAGATGAACTGGCAAAGTATCAGCATCAATGGGCTCAAGTGTGGCAACAATTGTGATGTTAGCCCAGGACCGAACAGTGTTTTTTACTTTTGTGCTTACGATCATTATAAGTCGCTATCAACTGGATGGTATCTAACAAAAACAACATTCCACTTTAATTTGTCATTTTTAGCATAGTAAACTATGTGATTGTCTGATTCAAAATGACCAGTATTAGTCATTTCAGCTCACTAATGCCTAGGGTATTGAACTTTATGTGTTCCATTTCATTTTTGACAACTTCCAACTTTTCCAGACTCATTTTCTATATTCCATGCTACAATTATTGGCGGCTGTTTACAGCTGTTATTTCTCATTTTTAATTTTGTCCCATTGTTGTTGTTGTTAAATGTTCTCTAGTTGATTCGAATTGACAGCAACCGAATTGACAGGATTTCCGCAGATCATGTAGTGACCTTAAATAGCTGACCTTTTGATTCAAACTGACTTTGTAGTCCAGCTCTTTAACTCCTAGCACCATTTTTTGTTGTTGTTTAGTGCTGTCGAGTCGGTTCCGACCCATAGTGACCCTGAACAGGTTTTCCGAGGCTGTAAATCTTTATGGGAGCAGAAAGCCTCATCTTTCTCCTGCAGAGGAGCTAGTAGTTTCAAACTGCTGACCTTGCGGTTCGCAGCCCGATTTGTAACCACTATGCTACCAGAGCTTCTTCCCCGGCACCAATATCTTTACTCTATTTATGTCATCATAGTCAACTCTACTTTGAGGAGGCAGCTCTACCCCACATGTATTTTGAGTGCTTTCCAACCTAAGAGGTTCATGTGGAATTATATCTGACAATATTCTAGTACTATTCATCAAGTTTCTATATTCAATATTCTGGAGTGATCTGACAGTATTCCACTATTATTCATATGGTTTTCTGTGGCTAAAAATTCAGAAGTATTCAGTGTCTGCTTCTTTTTAATCTGTCATAAGTCTGGAAGCTCAGACAATTGTCTACCCTGGTTGTACCCTGCTGGTATTGAAAGTACCTGTGACCTAACTTCTAGCATCACAGCAATATGGAAGCCATAACAGTACAAAAACTTGCAGATGAGTGGTGAGCATATTCTATATGTATTAACTAAGACAAATTTGTTATTGTTGAGCGCTGGCAACTTGGTTCTGAATCATTGCCACCATGTATGTTTTCAAGGAGTTGCTGGTGAGTTTGAACTGTCAACCTTGTAGTTCAAACTGACATTTTGGTCCTATGCTTTCTCATACAGTTTCACACCAGGATTCCTGATATATATTGTTGTTGCTAAGTGCTTTTGAGTCTATTCTGACTCATAGCAAGCATGCATACAGTTTCCAAGGAGCAGCTGGTGAGTTAGAAATGCCAACCTTGTGGTTCAAACTCACCTTGATTTCCAGTGCTTTATCCTACAGTGCCACACCAGACTTCTTACACATTAGTCAATTCGTATTGTTCAGATTTTTACAATTTAAAATATTTTTCTCATAATTTATATACCAACTGTATAGCATTTAAATATCCAGTAATGCTATTGTTATTTTTAAATTACTTTTTGTGTCTTGTTATTGTATATATTGCATATTTTGGCAAAATAGAGGCCAAATGAAGAGGAAGTATACACTCAATGGGATGAACTGATATAATAGCCACAGCCAGGGAATCAAATATACATAAAATCATGAGGATGGCTCAGGACTGGGAAATGTTCCATTTTTTTATACATAGGGAGATCAGGAATCAGTTGGCTGCATAGGAAATATAACAATATATTTTGAAGCTGTGTTAGTAAAGGCAAACAAAATAGTATAATGTTTTCCTACTTAACTAAATACTACATCATGATGCAAAATAACTCTAAATATTAATTTATATTTCTTACCTTAAAGATCACAATGACTTACAATACTACAAATACACAGGCACAAAAGCTGTTTTAGTATTTAAATTTATTGTTTGCTTGTATGATATACCCTATTTTTTTTTCTTCAAATTTTATTTTCTGCGTATACTTGTCCTTATATTTTTAACATAATTTCAACAGTCTATAATAAGGTCTTATATTTTTATATTCTTAAATTTTTAAGGTCTGATAATCTCTGATTTTCAATTGGATTATTTAGTTCTTTTATGTGAGACTTAGTTTTCTGAGGGGGATTAAACAATAACAACAATTGTGAGCAAGATGCATTGTTTCATTGTGTTGTACATAGGATCATTACAACTGCAAAAATAATCCCATCTAATATTTGTATCATCTGATCTTTGTTCTATGCATTTTCTGTTTATAAATTATACTTTTACTTACATTTCCCTTCTAGTAGCTCTTTAGTATTGCAATCAGATATAATTTCTTATTCATTTATTTTTAGGTATTACTCTAGGAACTTCCTGGATCTTTAAATATCTGATGTTCTTCAGTATATCCATTTGGAATTGTTTTCCTTCAATCTAAGGAGAACCCTGTCACTTTTTAAAAAAAATATATCTTTTGGGCATTCAAATTTTGTTTGTATATTTTCTATTATCTATTACCACATATATGTCTGTTTTTCATACATTGGTGTCTTGCCTGTTGTTGTGATGCTGAAATCTGTGACTGGTTTTTCAAATACCAGCTGACATCCAAGCTGGGCAGGTTATGAGAAACTATTCTAGAACAATTCTAGAACAAACTTATCTAAGAACAACCTAATTTGAAGGATTAAAATGACTATAGCTGTAAGATTCATTCCCGAAAACCTTATGAATAGTAGTAAAACATTATTTGATATAGAGCTAGAAGATGAGACACTCAGTTTCTAGGTGTTAGTATTCTATTACTATCCTAGGCATTACTAAACTGAAATGGACAAGTATTGGCTCTTTTGAATGAATGCTTTACTTTACCAGGAATGGCAAATTGAAGAGGAATGATGTTACATTTCTTATAAAAAGGATATTTCAGCATCTACCTAGAATAAAATGCTATGATAAAATAATATCAAGGAATACCTGCTAATAAAATTATTTTTCCATTTTAAATACCAACCATCAAAATCAATAGTGAAGAAATTGAAGAATTCTACCAAATTCTGTAATTGATCAAATATGTAATCAAGATCCACTGATAATTACTGATAATTGGAATGCCAAAGAAGAAAAAGAAAGGAAGGATGTGTAGTGGAAAATATGACCTTGTTGATAGAAATGATGGGAGATTGCATGATACAATTTTGCAACTAAAGACCTCTTCATTGCAAATACACATCTGTAAACCACTTAAATGGTGACTGTACAAATGGACCCCACCAGAAAGAATACACAGGAATGGCAGTGATGAAGATATGGGCTGAGTTAAACCATGTTCTGTAGAACTCATCATTCTGAAGATGTGAGAAAGAAGAGGAAATGTTGGTTGGTCTGAAGTGTGGTGAAAACTG
>NW_006409160.1:104515-104968 GCF_000296735.1 Chrysochloris asiatica
TTATAAAGTTCTTATTCTACATGTGAAATGGCATAGTATCAAATGAAGGTAAACTGAGGCAAATTAAACAAATATATTGTAAATATTGAAGTCCAGATGTGGTGCTGTAGGATAAGCATTAGATTTCAAGGTCAATTTAAAGAGAGAAGTTTTCAGTGGGAGTCTACTAATCACTCCTACAAACCGTATACAGTGCAGATATGAGTGGAAACTTACTTGGCAGCGCTTAACAACAACAGTATAAATGTAAAAGTAATAGCCAACATTAGGAAACAAATCATAGCAAATAAAGTAACAAATAAGATAATTTTTTTCTTAATTAAAGTTAAATACAAAAAACAATAAAAGAGGAAAATACACACAGAAGAAACAAAAGAAAAAGAAAAAATAGTGGTGTTGTTGTTAAGTACCATGGAGTCGGTTCTGACTCATAGTGACCGTACAAAGGGTTTC
>NW_006409160.1:105975-107042 GCF_000296735.1 Chrysochloris asiatica
TTTCAGAATAATTGTGCAGAAAGCAGAATTCGATTTATATACCTATTCCTCACTTATTATCTCATTATCTGACATTTTAATTTTATGAAAAAAAAAAAAAAAAAAAAAAAACAATCTGCTTTAGAAGACATACAGTTACAATACTCTTTAGAAAAGAAGATGATGAGTAGTCATCACATATACTTTGTAAATGTTGCCTGAAGGGATCAAACTTTGAAGTTTCAAAAAATAGAGGTTCAGCAATAAAGAGGAAGACACTCAACAATATAGATTGACACAGTGTCTGCAAGAAGGGCTTAAGTATAACAATAATTTTGAGCGTGGTACAGGACACCACAGTGTTTAATTCTGTTGCACATAGGATCAAGATGAGTTGCAAAGACTTGAGGACACCAAACAATAACAGTGTTTTCAGGTAAAATATATGTATTTTTAATTTAAATCAATCTTTTTACAATATGGCAAGCATAAACCAAACAAACCAACCCAACCAGAGCAAATCACTGCCACTAAATGAATTCCAACTCAAAGTTACTGTATAGGTTTTCTGAGACTCTAAGTCATTATGGAAGCTGACTGCCTCCGCTTTCTCCCATGAAATAGCTGGCAGTTTTTAAATATTGACTTTGTGGTTAACAGTGCAATGTCTAACAAAAAGCACTACTAGGGCTCCTTTTGTAAAACATAGTGAGGTATGTTGTTGTTGTTACGTGCATTTGAGTTGTTTCTGACACATAGCAGCCCTATATAGAGTTTCCAAGGTGGGTGAAAGCTGCCAACTTTGTGGTTAGCAGTTTATAGCTTATCTTACATTGCCATGCCTTCCAGGAGTCCATTAGGAAGGCGTATGTGATCTTTTTTATACCAACAATATGTTCTTTAGATGCTTATTTTCTTACAAAGAAAAAAGAAGCAATCTTATATCAGAATTTTATGACCAGCTTTCAGATGTCATTATGGGGTTTTTTTGTTGTGGGTTTTTTTTTTTTTTTTGTAGTCCTACTGTGGCAATGCAGGACAGTGCATTGACTGAGAAGTCAATTTGAACCACAAAGCTGGTGGTTCAA
>NW_006409160.1:108614-109793 GCF_000296735.1 Chrysochloris asiatica
ACATCAGAAAATGCTGTAAGTAGGAATTCAGTCATGATGGTGGAGTTACACATTTTAGTATAATTTGTTTAGGACTTGGACTGACAACAGTAAATAATACCTAAAAATATGAAAAAAAGAGAAAATAAATTAGCCTAAGTACATTTATTGATTCTCATTTATCCCTTTCATTTCTTGGAGGTGGAAATTCTTAATATAAAATAGCTAAATGGTAACTCCTATCTTTAGTCATCTTGACTTTGTAACTTATTTCTAAGTATCAGCAAAATATGAAATTTAAATTTGTGTCTGTATGATATTATTTTCTGTCACTGATTTGTGGTGTAATATGTTTAAAGTCAAATATTTTTCTGACAAACGTTTAAAGTTAACATAGGTAATTATTACACACGTGTTTCATTCTAGAATAAATTTTGAACACTATTGGTGAGCAAATAGCATCTGTATAGTGATAAGAGGCTATGATTTCTCAGAATATCTCAACATTATATGAGTAGCATTAAACTGTTTTCTGCCTAGATAAGCAAAATTTAATTTTTTTCCTCCATATCCACCATATAACTGGTGTTATTACTATTCACTTTGGTAATTATGGTTATCTAGGCTATGGAAATATATCTGTTTACGAAATAGTCTAATACAATATTGTTTTTAGTGTATCCTTCATAGTTTATTGTATTCATATATTATGCTATAAAATGTAACCCCCAGTGTAATTATGCACACTGGGAGATTATAGTCACAATTTAAAAGGAAATAATAGGGCTACTGAAAGCAAATGACTCTATTATGCAGCAGTAAGTAGAATTGCACACATTCAATGTTCTGTACCAGAACTCTAAAAACCAACCATTTCACTGATCCACTGTTTCCCAACAGAACAATTTATCTTTCTAGTTCAGGATGACCATTCATCTGTTTCATTTATTCTGTCTGAATACTGTAGGAATCACAAGAGTGTGTGCTTGGGTACAGTGCTATATATACTGAGCTGGAGTATCACTCCATTAATTACTTAGTAATTTATTACTTAAAACTATTTCCCTAGGATATGCGGGGCATGATGGTGGCTAGGTTGGAGGTGCAGTGAAGTTCGCCAACAGTCATACCACAGAATACCAGGAAAAACAGATCCAGGGCAGAGCTCTCAAACTCTGGAATATTTCAAAAGTTTGAAGT
>NW_006409160.1:112837-124330 GCF_000296735.1 Chrysochloris asiatica
TCATGTGTTTATTTATTTCACTACAATTAAGTGCTACAGTTCTGTAAATTGTAAATAATAGATTTTTATATGTTTCATTGCAAGTTAAATAATACAAGTAGATTATTAGTTGTGGTAATAGGTATTTATGTAGGTACATTTAGAGCAGACTATATTAACGGTTTGATGGCACTTAACAACAACATATGAACGGTACTAAATATTTTTATGTTGTTATTAAATTATTTAGAGTCAGTTTTTATCCATAGAGAACCTGCATAGGATTTACAAGGTTCAGCTGGTGAGCTTGAAGCTCTAACTTTGCAGTTCAAACATGCATAAACTCACTAGGACTCCAAATATTTTTAAGAAAATATTGTTATTTTGTTTTATCATAACACATGCACATATTTCAAAACTTAAATAAATGTGAGACCTAGCCAAATGGTTTACTAAGTTGTTTTTGTTCTTAGTGTAGTTTTATATTAACATATTTATTGAAAGTTTATTGATAACATTATAAGGCCAATTTGGTTAAAGTAAATATATATATTATGTAAATAACTCTACTATATTTATGTAGTCCTGGTGTGGGCTAATACATCAGATTGCAAAGTCATTTGAATTGTTAGATCGGTGGTTCAAGTTCACAAGCTGCTCCTTAAATACTCTATACAGGGTTGCCCTGGGTTGGAATTAAGCAGACAGCACTTAACAACAACAGTTGTATTAGGGCAGTTTCTTTCTGTAGATTGAGATATCAATAATAATTGCTTAGTTTTTCTCTTACTAAAGTCAGTGTCAGATTTCTTGTCTTATATTCTAGAAATTCAACAGGCTTTAATAATTTGAACATATGTTAAATAAAGTAAATGATTTTATACTCACTTGTCATTTTTAGTTTTCCAGTTTGAATTTCTTAAGTCAGTATAGCAGAATTCAAGTTCATGGGCTTCAGGCAGACATGTATTTTCCATTCTGAATGTCATTTACTTATTATGCAGCTATGGAGCCATCTTTAAACCTCATTGCCCTTACCTATAAAAACCTTTAATAACACTTGCATTAGTAATTTCATATTTGTAAAATATTTCAAATAAAGGAAAAACTCAAAATGAAAGCTATGTTGAAGAAAAATGAATAAGATTTATCAGCCGTTGATAACAATATTACATATGCAATTCCTTTATCACTTACATTTTCTTTATTTTAAATCCATAGCTCTAAGTTAACAAGTAATATGAAAATAAATGGAAAACACAACACTGTGTTTTATCTCATTCATTTTTTAAAAAAGTGATTATGGCAACATGAAATGTTCAAAACTGGTTTGATTGAGTTTGAAAAAGTTAAATTTTATATTTAAGTAAATTAATTGTAAATTGGCATGTGGATAGGATATATCTTGCACTGGAAAGTTCTTGATGGATGACTGGAATATTACATGATTCTCTCAACCCTCAAAATTTAAAAACAGTTCTTTGACATTTCTTCAAAGATTTGAAGGACACATTCCAAGCCAAAATGTAGAAAAATATACTTTGTTCTTATTTTTTAAATTAAGTAATTACAATGTAAGCAAAAGGAATTATGTATATAATTTGCTTTTAAAGTGAGTAAAGGTAATGCAGCAGCTCTGTAGGATAAGCACTGGACTGTGAATTATAAAGTCAAACCATCCATCAGTCACTCTGGGAGAAAGATGAGGTTTTCTGATCCCAGAATTTTACTTTGGAAACCCTATACATGATCGCTATGAATCAGAACCTACTCAATGACACTTATCCACAACAGTAACTTAGATACTCTGAACAAGCAGTATATAAGTCTGAGTGTTTAACAATGAAAAATATGTTTTTAATTATTAGTTGAGTATCAATAATGCATACAAATCTTTATTTCTAGTTTTTTTGTTTTTTGTTTTTCTTTCTTTTAGGAAGTCAATTCCATATGGAATAATTTTTTATCATAAATTTAAACTGTCAAACTACACACTGAATCTGTGGGCAGTATGCAGAGCCATTCCTGCACTAACCTGTATTTTTTGCATCAGCAAGGTCTGAAAATGTTCTCTGCTCCCTTTGATTTTTCATGAACTATTAACTCTACTGACATGCCTGGGATTGAGATTTTGAATGTAGCAATTGAAAAAGAAGCCTGTGTTGTGTGAACACCTTTCTTTCCCAATTTATTATTTAATTGTATTTTACCATGTCTCTCAATAAGCCAGTGAGCAGTAGAGGAGAGAAGAGAAATTGGTAAGTCAAGGAATGAGTATGAGAAGCAAAATAGAAAAAAATTTTTAAATGAATAACAATTGATACTCACAGTTTGTCATTTCTCCTGTTGGAGATGTAAACCCAAGATTTCTGGTAAGCATACAAATATGCTTTAAGTGCTGGCAATGATGAGTGGGCATTATTCTTGAAATGACTGAGATACTGATAGGAATCCTTATTATTTATAGCAATAACCTTAATATTCAGTTTACCTAAAAACATGCAGATGCTGATTACACTAGAAAAATCCACTGGGAGTAGGGCACTTGGCATCCAAAAATAGCCAGTGCCCATGGGTATATAATTGGTTCTAAATTGATAGTAAAGAGGTCAGTATGTATGAACACAACTTTTGTATATAAATCAATGTTAATATATTTGAATCTATTAAACAATTGGTGAAGATTGAAGAAAATCATTTTCTCTAATATATTGTGTATTCCTTTTGTGAAATCCTATAAATTGTAGAGACTTATGAGCAGAGAGAAAAAGTCAAGTGTCTTTCTTCAACTAATTTGAGAACATAGTTGTTCTGTAATCCTCAGAATGAACACCTGGGAAATGGAATGATTTGCAATCAGATAAACTACACAGGATTTGAGTAATGCATAAAATAGCTCTTGTGAAACTGCTGCACAGGTCCATATAAAGCTATTGGATGCAATTTATTATAAGACTAGTCATAAAGATCTGTTACAAGGAGCCTGTGAACTCTGGTCACAGACATAATAGCACATACTACATAAGCTTCATTTTCTTTATCCTTTAACACATTAATGAAGGTACTAACTCTCTTAGTCTTTGAAAGAGTGACATAACAGAACATATATATTCAGGAGTTCTGGTGTGGGACAGTGAGATAAAACACTGTGCTGCAAAGTTGGTGTGAGCTTCAAGGTCAGCAGTTCAGACTTGGAAACCCTATACAGGGTCACCATCACTCGAGGGTACTTAACAACAACAACTACCACAAAAAACATTCAGAAAAAACCTGTGACATTTGATACAGAGTAGTGCTGCAGTATCCTTTGTTTAATCAATCAGAATCTCTTGGGAAAGTAGAAGTATCTCCTTGGTTCTTAGAGGTGCTATTTGCCTTTTTTTGTTGTTTTTAAAATGATTATCAGTTTCATTTAATAGTGTTTGAACAACACACTACGATTTAAAAATTGCGGCTGACATACTCTGATGTGGGGTAAAGCATATGATATATTTTGGAACAGTTTCAACACACACTGTGGAAATAAGAATATCTGTGTCACTGGGAACAATATTTTTATGTTGTTACTTGTTGTTGTTGTTGTTAAGTGCCTTCGAGTCGGAGCCGACCCATAGCGACCCTGTACAGGGTTTCCGAGGGTGTAAATCCTTACGGGAGTAGAAAGCCTCATCTTTCTCCCGCAGAGCAGCTGGTAGTTTCGAACCACTGACCTTACTAAGGGCTCTCAAATTTGTTCTTATTTATGTCAACATTATACACAACAGAATAAAACACTGCTAGGTCCTGGGTCATCCTCACAATAATGGTTAAGTTTCAGTCCTTTGCTGCTGCCATTGTGCCAATCCATCTCCTGAGGGTCTTCCTCTCTGTCACTGACCCCTCAATCTAGCTAGCATAATATCCTTCTCTAGTGATTGGTTCTTCTTTATAATATGTCTGAAGCATGAGAGGAAAAGTCTCACCATCCTGGCCTTTACTGGGTATGTTGTTGTTGTTGTTATGTGCCGTGGAGTAGGTTCCCACTCATAGCAACCCTGTACAGGGTTTCCGAGGCTGTAAATCTTATGGGAGCAGAAAGACCCATGTTTTTCCTGCAGAACAGCTATTAGTTTTGAACTGCTGACCCTGAGGTTTACAGCCCGATTCGTAACCACTATGCTACCAGAGCTCCTATACAGGCCTTATTTCCTTCAATATAGATTTGTTTCTTCTACCATTCTTCTCCAACGCCACAAGCTAAATGTATCATTTCTCCTACTATCTTCCTTATTTACTGTATAAATTTTCATGCATATAAAATTTTAGGGAGCCCAGATAATGGTTATAAGTGGGCTTTTATCCTCAAGGTCAGTAGTTAGAAACTACCAGACAATTTGAGGGTAAAAGGTGAGGCTTTCTGATCCTGTAAATATTTAAAGCCTCAGAAATCCTATGCAGGGTCTCTATAAGTCAGAACCAACTCCACAACACACAACGACCACCACCATAATGCTTTTGAAAATACCATGCCTCAAACTAATCCTTGCTCTTGAATTCTTTCAGAGGTCTGCATAATGCAATCTATTGATTGATTTCTTCACTGTTGCTTCCAATGATCTTTATAGTGGTTCCAAACAAAATAAAGTGTTTGAAAACTTCAATCTTTTCTCCAGTGATCATGATGTTATTATTGGTCCTGTGGTGAGGATTTTTGTTTCCTTTACATTGAGTTGTAACCCATATTGAAGATTATGGTCTTTGTTCTTCACCAGTAAGTAATGTAAGCCCACTTTACTTTCAGCAAACAAGGTTGTAATGCCTCCATATCATGGATTGTTAATGAGTCTTCCACCATTCCTGATGTCACATTCTTCTTCACATAATCAATTTTCTAAGATTATTTGCTCAACATCCATATTAAATAAATATGGAAAAAATAAAATGTTGGCACACATCTGTCCTAATGTTAAACCATTTACTGTCTCCTTGTTCACTTTGAATGAATGTCTCTTGGTCTATACATAGTTTTCTCATGAGCACAATTAAGTATTCTGGGATACTCATCCTCTACAATGCTTGATCTGGAATATTCATTCTTCTCAATGTTATGCATATCTTGTCATGATTCACATAGTCTATAAAGCACAAATGAAAATCTTTCTTATATTCTGTATAATCAGCCAAGGTCTAAGTGACCACAGCAATGATATCCTTTGTTCCACTTCCTCAACTGCTTCCCATTTGAACCTCTGACAGTTCCTTGTCAGTGTACAGTTGCTGCTGTGTTTGAATTATTTTTAGGGCACTTTCAATTGCATCTGTGATTAGTGATATTTTCCCATGACTTACACATTTTATTGGATCACTTTTCTTTAGAAAGGGTACAAATATGGATCTCTTCCAATAAGTTGGTCAGGGAGCTGTTTTTAAAATTTCTTAGCATGGATGAATGAGTACCTCCAGTGCTGCATCAGTCTGTTGAAGGATTCAGATTTGCATTCCATCAATTCCCAGCGCCTTTTTCTTTGCCAGTCAATGTCATCATTGCACCTTTAACATGTTCATTTAATATCAATAGCTTTTGATCATATGCAATTTCTTGAAATGTTTGAACATTGTCCCTTTATTTTTGGTACAGTCAATCAATCTCTTCCTTCTATCTTTCTTTGTGCTGTCTGCATCATTCAATAATTTGCTCATGTTATTGTTGTTGTTATGTGCCGTGGAGTTGGTTCCGACTCATAGCGACCCTACACAGGGTTTCCGAGGCTGTAAATCTTTACAGGAGCAGACCACCTCATCTTTCTCCCATGGAACAGCTGGTATTTTCGAACTGCTGACCTTGCGGCTCGCAGCCCAATTCATAACTACTACACTACCAGAGCTCCTTATAACATCCTTCAATATTGCAAGTTTAGGCTTTCATTTTTTCTTTCATTCTTTTAGCTTGAGAAATGCTGATTCCAAATTTGACCTTGAACATTTTCCATCCTAATTTAGAGATCATCTCAAAAGCAGATTTGATTAATCAGACACAAATGATCATAGCCTAGAAGAGGTATAGGATTATATCAAAATCATCATAAAGGAAGAAAACATAAAGACAATTAAGAAGACAAGAAAAAGGCAAAGACCAAAATGGATGTCAGAAGAGATACTGAAAAAATGAAAGGCTCAACTTGTTATATTGAAGGATTCTATGAGCAAATCTGAAATTGATCAAACATGCAATTAATATGGGGGAAAGGCTGTATACCACCAGCCAAATCCATGCTGGGGGCAAACTATGGATAAAAAGCTTTTCCCCCATCTCTTCAAAAATGTAGTCATTTTTTTTTTGTGTGTGTGTGTATTGCATCTGGTGAAGTCCATGTGAATAGTGACCTTTATTTTGTTTAAAATCTGTATTTTAAATAAAAAAGTAGCTGGTCTAGAACATTTCTATCATAAGACCTCTAGCATCAACAAGGTCAAATTTTCCAAGGACTGAACCTTCCTGTTTGTTTCCAACCTTTGCATTTCACTCACCAGTAATTATCAATACACATTGATTGAATATTTGATCAGTTTTAGATTGAAGACATTAGTTGTTGCTGGTAAGTGGAATAGGGTTGCTCTGAGGAGCAACTGGTGAGCTTGAACCACTGACTCTGTGGTTCAAACCAACTTTGCCATTCAGTGCATTAAACAACAGCACTACACGAGAACTTCAGTGAAGAAGTTAGAGTTCTTCAATTGTTTTTTTCATCGGTTTTAGTGGTTATCATGTAAATTTAAATCAAAGTTGTATTCATTGATATTCCTTGTAGGAACACAGAAATTATTCTATCAAAGTTAGTGTTGTATTTTAACACAGATTTTGAAATATTTTTTTCATAATAAGTGGAAAGAGAAGGTTGAAAAGCTTCATATCATCAGCCAAAATAAGGCCAGGGGAAGATTGTGAAACAGACTATCACCTGCTCATGGGCATATTCAAATTGAATCTAAAGAATATGAAAATAAGTCAGTGAGAGTCAAATATAACCTAGAATATATCCCCCACCTGAATTTAGAGATTATCTCAAGAACAGGTTTGATACATTGGACACTAAAGACTGGAGACCAATGAGTTGTGGGATGACATTAAGAACATTATACAAGGTGCTCAGTTCTGAAACACATACTAAACTTGGAACAATACAAAAAAAAAATTAACATGGGCCCTGTGCAAGTATGACATGCAAATTCATTAATCATTCCATATTTTTACAATGTTAAAGAGAGTAAATACCTAGGAACAAAGATCCAGATAGTGAGAAGGTTAGGTAGATTACAGGATTAGATAGACTGCATTAAATGGAGGGGAAAGTTAATGGAATATAAAATAACCCCAAGAAAATTAACATTTCACAACATACCAAGAAAATGAAAATCCAAGGAGAACATGGAAACATTAAAACTATGAGGAAACTCACAAGAAAGAACACAAAACCCATGAAGTCAGCACAGGAAGACACACAGAACAAAGAAAGCAGCAACACCACAAAAAACTAATATTATGGCAACAGTTAATCCATACCTATCGATAGTTACACTGATTGTAAACAGACTAAAGGAACCAGTTAAGAGACGGAGGGTGGCAGAATTAATAAGAAAACAAGATCCTTCAATATGCTGTCTGCAAGACACACATCTTACACAGAGAGACAAAAACAGATTAAAAGGCAAAGGATGGAAAAGAAATATACCAAGCTAATTGCAATAAAAAATGAACAGAAGTGGCAGTACTAATCTCTGATAAAATACATTTTGAGGCAAAACCCAGCATAATAGATAAAGATTGACATTGTCTCGCTCCCAATGAAACAGATCCAAAATATATAAATCATACTCTAATAGATTTGAAGAAAGAAATAAATGAATCTACAATAATAGTTGTTGTTGTTAAGTGGATTCTGACCCATAGCAATCCTGTATAGGGTTTACAAGGAAAAACTGGTGAGCTTGGACCACCGACCTTGTAGTTCAAATGACTTTGCAGTCTGACGCATTAGCCCACAGCACCACACCAGGACTATTGGAAACCTTCACGGGTTTCCGAGGCTGTGAATCTTTATGGGAGTAGAAAGCCTCATCTTTCTCCCATGGAATGGCGTGTAGTTTTGAACTGCTGACCTTGCAGTTCAGAGCCCGATTCATAACCACAACGTTACCAGAGCTCCTTGGATGATTTTAATGCACTGCTTTCAAAAATGCATAGAACAACTAGAAAGAAATTTGACAAAGAAACAGAGGAACTAAACAACATAATCAGCCAACTGGACCTCATCTATGTGTACTGAGCATTCAACCCAACAACAGCACAATACACATTCTTTTCCAGTGCACATGGAACATTCTCTGTGTTAGGCAACAAAACAAACCTCCATAAATTTACAAATATCAAAATACTACAAAGCATCTTTTCAGATCACACTGCTATCAAATCTGAAATCAACAACAGGAAGACCAAAGAAATAAAGCCAAAAACATGGAAACTGAATAACACTCTGCTTAAAAGCAACTAGGTAGTAGAAGAAATGAAACATTAACTCAAAAAATGTTTAGAAACAAATGATATTGAAAGCAAAACATACCAAAATCTTTGGACACAGCCAAAGAAGTGCTGAGAAGACAATTGATTACAATAAATACACACATCCAAAAAGAAGAAATAACCAAAATTAACACATTAACCCAGCATCTCCAACAATTAGAACAGACTAACAGAGGGAACCTATAGCCACCAAACAAAAAGAAATAATAAGATAAGAGCAGAAATAAATGAGATAGAAAACATAAAAAAACTATACAAAGAATCAACAGGATAAGAAGTTGGTTCATTGAAAGTATTAAAAAAAAAAAAAAAATGAAAGACCATTGGAAAACCTAACAAAAGAAAAAAGGGAGAAGACACAAAAAACACACAGTAGAAATCACATGGGGGATGTCACAATGGAACCAATGGAAATCAAAGGATAATAACAGAGTACTATGAAAATTTGTATTCAAATAAATTTGAAAACTTTGTAGAGATGGATATATTTTTAGAAAAACACAACCTATCTAAACTTACACAGTGTGAAGTGGAAAACCTGAACAGACCCATAACCAAAGAAGAAACTGAACATGTCATCAAAAAACTCCCAACCAAAGAATTCTAGGCCCAGATGGCTTCACTGGTGAGTTGTAGAAAACATTCAGGGAAGAGCTGTCACCAATTCTATTCAAATCATTCCAAAATATAAAGGAGGATGGAAAAATTCCTAATATATTTAATGAAGCAAAGATAACCCTCATACCAAAACCAGGGAAAGATGTCATGAAGTAAAAAAAATATAGACCAATATTCTTCATGAACATAAATGCAAAAAGTCTCAACAGAATCCAGCAACAAATCAAAAAGGTAGTACATCATGATCAAGTGTGATTCATATCAGGGATGCAAGTATAGCTCAATAATTAGAAAGACGATCAACATAATCCACCATGTAAATAAGAAAAAAGAAAAGAACCACATGATCATATTGATTGATGTAGAAAACGCATTTGGCATCTCCAACATCCATTCCTGATAAAAACACTCAACAAAATAGGAATTGAAGGGGAATTCCTCATCATAATTAAGAACATATATACAAAACCAACAGCCTACCTCACTCTTAATGGAGAGAAATTGAAAGCATTTCCTCTGCAATCAGGAACCAGATAAAGATGCCCTTTGCCACCACTCCTCTTCAACAGTGTGCTGGAAGTCTTAGCAAGAGCTATACAGCAAGAAAGGGAAATTAAGGCATCCAAATTGTCAAAAAGCAAGTAAGTCTTTATTTGCAGATGATGTGATCCTATACATAGAAAACCCCAAATACTCAGTGAAAAAGCTATTACACCTCATTGGAAAATTCAGCAAAGTGGCAGGACATAAGATCAACATACAAAAATCAGTTGGATTCCTCTATATCACCACAGAAAGCTTGTAAATCTGTCTTCTGCCTAGAACTGATTGCAATACCTAAAATGGAGCTACAAATTGCCCAGTGAAGGAGGCTACCTGAGGAGCCTCTGCATCACATAAGACCATAGATGGAATCCTGAACCATATCCAGAATCTTCTGAGTTGGGAAATTTCCTCTTGAAAGGACAAGCAGACCAGCCAGGAGTGGCTAGAAGAACAGAAAATACTTCTTGAAAGAAAGACTGACAGGAAAAATAAAATAACAATAAAAGCAGTCCAACTGACTACTATAAGCACAAACAAGTTGCCCACCCAGGAGATATCAAGGTCAATGGTAAGATCCCCTCAGGGCAAGCCCCCCTCTAAGCCTAAGACTCAAGGGAATAGACCAGCAGACATGTGCTCTGGCTGGTGACTACATTGGTCACTGATTAGGGAAAGTGAGGGAAAAACAACAATGAAGTTGCACGTTCACTAGACTCCTGGTTGGCCAGCAATATCGCAAAACCTGGGGACTCCTGGGTCCAGGGTCAGTGACATAGCCACAGAGAACTAGAGTAGAGAGTAAAGCATCCAGCTGATAAGAAGAGAGGACATACGCACAAGAACACCCACATTTGCAGATAATACACAATTGACCTGGTTTCAATGGCTGGATGATCAGAACTCATCTAGAAGAAGAAAGAAGAGGACAAAAAGAGTATTCTGATACAATTTGATAAACTTTACATACAGCTACGGAGGCAGTAGCTCAAAAGAGGGAACAAATCTTTATAGCAAGGATCATTCCACACTCTTGATACACAGAGTTGTCAAAGATGGGCAACTTGGACATTGGCTACTCAAAACTGGGGACTACAAAGTCAAGAAGTGGCTGGCTTACAAGCTTTCAACCAAGTGAGACATCATAGGAGGCACTCACTCATCTATGCCAAAAACTATCTGGCCAACTGATTGAAAGAGATCCATATTTATGCCAATTCCAAAGAGAGGTGACCCAAAGGAATGTGAAAATCGTCAGACAATATCTTTGATATCCCATGCTAGTAAAGTTTTACTAATGGTAATACAGAAACAGCTGCAACCATACATTGACAGAGAACTTCCAAAGGTTCTAGCTGGATTCAGAAGAGGACGTGGAAGAAAGGATATCATCATTGATGACAGCTGAATCTTGAACACCAGAAACATGTTTACCTGTGCTTTATTAACTATGCAAAGGCCTTTGATTGTGACATTGGATCACGACAAGCTATGGACAGCACTGAAATGAATGAGTATTCCAAAACACTTAATTGTACTCATAAGTGTTGGCGACAACATATGCAGACCCCGAGATGCTGTGGCCCCTTGAGAAGATAGACAAGACTCTGGACCAGGGACCTGCTCTGGATCTGCAAGTCATGGCCCTTGTGGACCAGGATGTAAAACTCCTGAAGGCCCGGGCACATGGCCTTTGGCGAACTCACCTCCTGGGTGATTGTGATTTGTGAAGTGCCGTTGAGTCGATTCCGACCCATAGCGACCCTGTACAGGGTTTCCAAGGGTATAAATCTTTA
>NW_006409160.1:125162-126963 GCF_000296735.1 Chrysochloris asiatica
ATATGAGCACAGGATAATTTTCTGAGCACAAGATAATTTTCTAAGATCCGAATTACACATGAGATTCTGTGGAATCACTTTGTACCCTCTTCAAATAATTAATCACATTAAACTTGTACCTCCTACCTTGATTTCCCTGATCTGAAAATGAATAAAAGACTGAGGTAAAGCTAGTCCTGTATGCTAGCTTGACTGACAGCTTGCATCAAACTTGTGTGTCTGTGTCTTTGTTTCTATATTGTCTCTCTTTTGCCTCCAGATCTCCCACCTTCGTGAAGCCCACCCCTCCATCGAGGCAGGACCCCGACACATGAGACCTGTCCATAGACCAAGAGGCAGTTATTCAAACAGAACATGAGAATACAGAATGCTTTAAAATTAGGGAAGATGTGTGACAGGGTTGTATTCTGTCACCATACTTATTCAATCTGTATGCTGAGCAAACGATCAGAAAATCTGTTTTATGTGAAGGAAAACACGGCAGCAGGATCACAAGAAAACACTTGGGATACATAAATGATAAGACCTTGATTGCTAAAAGTGAAGAAGACTTAATGATGAAGACCAAAGACCATAGCCTTCTGTGTGGATTGCATCTCATTGTAAACAAAAATCCTCACTCCAAGACCAAAAAACAGCATTTTTATCAGTGCACAAAGGTTGAAGTTATTAAAGACTTCATTTTCCTCGGATCAACAATCAACATTCATGGAAGCAGCAGTCAAGAAATCAAAAGACATATTGCATTAGGCAAATCTGCTGCAGAAGTCCTTTTTAAAGTGTTGAAGAGTAAAAATGTCAACTTGAGGACTAAGATACACTTGATCTAACCCATGGTATTTTCAGTAGCCTCATATGCATGCAAATGTTGAACAATGAATAAGGAAGATAGTAGAAGAATTGATGCATTTGAGTTATGGTGTTGGAGGAGAATATTGAAAGTACCGTGGGCTGCCAGAAGAACAAAGAGATCTGTGTTGGAAGAAGTACAGCCAGAGTGCTTCTTGGAGGCCAGGATGGACAGACTTCATCTCTCATACTTTGGATATATTGTCAGGAGGGACAAGTAGTTGGAGTGGGATATCATATTTGGTAAGGTCAGAGAAAAAGAGGAAGACAGCCAGCAAGATGAATTGGCAAAGTGGTAGCATCAATGGGCTCAAGCGTGGCAACAAATGTGAGGTTAGCCCAAGACTAAACAGTGTTTTTTTCTTTTGTGCATATGATCACTATAAGTCAGTATCAATTGGATGGCATCTAACAACAAGAAAAACAATATTCCTTGTCAATTTTTTCATTCTTGGCATAGTAAACCATATGATTGCCCAATTCAAAATAACTAGTATTAGTCATTTCAGCTCACTAATTCCTAGGATATCAATCATCATGTGTTCGATTTCAGTTTAGACAACTTCCATTTATTCCAGATTCATACTTTGTACATTCCATACTACAATGTCCCTCTCATTAACCTCCAGCACCATACCATTACTGAAACTCCCCAAAGCTTTACTTTATTCATATCATCATAGTCAACTCTACTCAGAGGAGGCAGCTCTACTCCAGATGTATTTTGAGTGCCTTCCAACCTAAGAGGTTCATATGGAATTATATCTGAAAATGTTGTTGTTGCTGTTGTCAGGTGCCATCGAGTCGGAACCGACTCCTAGCGATCCCATACACAGCAGAACGAAACAATATCCGATACTGGGCCAATCTCACTACCGCTGTCACACTTCACACCATCAGTGATGCCACCTGGCTGATCCATCTCATTGGGGGTCTTCCTCTTTTTCTCTGA
>NW_006409160.1:128707-130360 GCF_000296735.1 Chrysochloris asiatica
TTAATGACTTTTTGCTCTCTTCATATATGATGTTCTTGATGTCATCCCACAACTCTTCTGGTCTTAGGTCTTTATTGTTTAATGCATCAAATCTGTTCTTCAGATGGTCTCTAAATTTGACAATATTCTAGTAATAGTCATCAAGTTTCAATATTCTGGAGCTATCTGACAGTGTTTCACTTCTATTTAAATGGTTTTCTGGGGCTAAAAATTTAGAAATAGTCAGTTTCTACTTCTTCTTAATCTGTCCTAAGTCTGTAAGCTCAGACAATTGTCTACCTTGGCTGTACCCTGCTGGTATTGAAAGTACCTGTGACCTAGCTTCTTGCATCACAGTGATATGGAAGCCACAACAGTACAAAAAAAATTACAGATGAGTGATAAGCAATATTCTACATTTTTAACTAAGACAAATTTGTTATTGTTGACAGCTGACAACTTGGTTCGACTCATTGCCACCCTGTATGTTTTCAAGGAGTTGCTGGAAAGTTTGAACTGTCAACCTTATACTTCAAACTGATATTTCGGTTCTGTGATTTATCACACAGCTTCACACATATTGTTTCCTAATACATATTGTTGTTGCTAAGTGCTTTTGAGTCTGTTCTGACTCATAGCAAGCATGTAAACAGTTTCAAGGAGCAGCTGGTGAGTTAGAAATGCCAACCTTGTGGTTCAAACTCACCTTGTGTTCCAGTGCTTTATCCTACAGGGCCACACCAGACTTCTTACATATTAGTCAATTTGTATTGTTGAAATTTTTACAATTTAAAATATTTTTTCATATTTTATATACCAACTTATAGCATTTAAATAGCTAGCAATGCTATCGTTATTTTTCAATTACTTTTTGTGTCTTGTTATTGTAAGTATTGCATATTTTGGTAAAATAGAGGACAAATGAAGAGGAAGTATACACTCAATGGGATGAACTGACACAGCCACAACCAGGGACTCAAATATCCATATAATAATGAGGATGGCTCAGGACTGGGAAATGTTCCATTTTTCTATACATATGGACATCAGGTACACCCTGCAAGCGTGCTCCCCCAGCCGTCAGCACGTACCCCTGTACCTCCCTGAGTTCAGAGTACCCAGAAGCTCTATCTTTTCACTTCATCATCTCTGCCTCCATTTCTGGCATCACTGCTTCTCTGGGTAGAGTCCTGCACTCCGCTCTTCTCCCTTGTAGTCCCGGGGTCCTCTGCTCCTGGTCTGCAAGATCAACCACTCCCCTCCTTTTGTTCCAAAACATCTACCATTACATTTACAACATTCACAATAAATCCTTTAGGAAATATTCATTATTGAACCACAATAGTTTTATCCCCATCTCCTTTCACCAGCCACATTCAGATAGGTTGGAAACCACTCAGTGGAGATTCTGCCTTCCCCCACAGCCTCTGAAACTAGGCTCCCTCTTGAAAGCTTGTAAACCAGTCACTTCCTGTCTTTGTAGAAACCCCCCTCCCCCATTTTGAGTAGCCAATATCTAAATTACCTTCCCTTTCAATGCTGTGCACTGAGGGATTGGGAATGATGGGAGTGATCCTTGCTGTAAAGATTTGTTATTTCTTTTGAGCTACTACATCCATAAGATAAAGTCAAGTTCATCAAATTGTAGTTGTTGTTGTTGTTGTCAGGTGCCAT
>NW_006409160.1:131065-145358 GCF_000296735.1 Chrysochloris asiatica
ATCATCTGCATATAGCAGGTTGTTAATGAGTCTTCCTCCAATCCTGATGCCACGTTTTTCTTCATAGAACCCAGCTTCTCGTATTATTTGCTCAGAATTGTAGTGGATTCCCCTTTTTCTTTTTTTTTCCCTCTTTTTTCTTTCTCTAGTTGGGTTCTGATCATCCAGTAATTGAAGCGAGTCTGGGAAGGGGATTTGCCCTGAGGGGACCTGACCATTTGCCTTGATGGCTCCCCAGTGAATAACTTGCATGTTCTTATAGTAGTCAATTTGATTGCCATTATTGTTTTTGATAGTTCCTGCTGGTCTTTCTTTAAAGTAGTACCTTCTGTTCTTCCAGGCACTCCAGGTTGGTCTGCTTGTCCTTTCAAGTGGAAATTTCCCACCTCAGAAGATTCTGCATGGAAATCGGGATTCTACCTATGGCAGTGTTGGGTTGAATGCTCTGTACGCATCTGTGAGGTAAAGTTGGTTGATTTGCTGTTTAGTTCCTCTGTATCTTTTTCGAGTTTCTTTTTGATTGTTCTATCCCTTTTAGAAAGTGGCGTATTAAAATCTCCCACTATAATTTTAGATTTGTCGATTTCTTTCTTCAATAAGTAGAGTTTGCTTTATATATCTTGGTTCTCTTTCATTTGGAATGTAGATATTTATTATGTTTATGTCATCTTGTTCAATTGATGCTTTAGTCATAAGATACTGCTATTTTTTTGCCTTAAAGTTTATTTCATCGTAGATTAGTATTACCACACCTGCTCGTTTTTGTTTTAATTCACTTGGTATATAGTTTTGTTTTGTTTTGTTTCCATCCTTTAACTTTTGATCTGTTTTTTTCTTTGTGTATAAGGTGTGTTTCTGCAAGGCAGCATATTGAAGGGTCTTGTTTTCTTATCAATTTGCCACTCTCTGTCTCTTCACTGGTGCATTTAATTCATTGACAGTCATTGTAATTATCAATGTTGTTATGTGCCCTGGAGTTGGTTCCGACTCATAGCAACCCTGTACAGGGTTTCTGAGGCTGTAAATCTTTATGGGAGGAGAAAGTCTCATCTTTCTCCCACAGAACAGCTGTTCGGAACTGACTCCATGACACATAACCACCACCACCATCCTTCCTGGGTTCCGTTCATCTTCTTGAATATTTATCTTCTTATTCTTCAAGACGTTAGGGAAATTTTCTTCCAAAAGTTCCTCAACTCTCTCCTTTGTGGACTTCTGTGATTTTTCCTATATGGAATGCCAATAATTTCTTAAGTTATTCTTCTTCATGTTATCCAAGATTCATATTGGATATGAATTTTTTCTTTAGATTTTTTTTTATCCTTTTTTTCTGTTTGCTCTTCTATCTTAGCAATATTGAGATATTTGTTTTCCAGCTGATAGTTCTGGCATCCATCTCCCAATTCTTTTCCTTTTCCCTTTCAGTGTACTGTTCATTTCTGACATTTTATTATTAATCATCTGGACCTCTTTTTGCAGGTCTTGAATTGTTTCCAATGCTTTATCTACCTTGTTTAATTGCCCCTGTAGCACTTGGTGTTTTCAATAACATCATATGCATGCAAAAGATGGACAGTGAATAAGGAAGACCATAGAAGAATTGATGCTTTTGAGTTGTGGTGTTTCGGGAGAATATTAAAAGTATCATGGGCTGCCATAAGAACCAACAGATCTGTGTTGGAAGAAGTGTAATCAGAGTGCTCCTTGGACACCAGAATGGCCAATTTTATCTCTCATACTCTGGACATATTATCAGGAGGGACCAGTCACTGGCTAAGGATATCATGTTTGGTCGCATGAAGGGTCAGACAAAAAGAGGAAGACCCACAGAGAGATAGTTTGTCAAAGTGGCAGTATCAATGGCTTAAGTGTAGCAACAATTGTGATCTTGGCCAGGACTTGGAAATATTTCATTCTATTGTACATAGGGTCATTTTGAGTCGGTAAGTCTGGTAGGATAGTAGTTATGAATTGGACTACAAACTTCACAGACAACAGTTCAAAACTACTAGTTGTTTTGTGGGAGAAAGACAAGTCTTTCTGCTCCCATAAAGATTTACAGCCTTGGAAACCCTGTACAGGGTTGCTATGAGTCAGAACCAACTCCACGGCACTAACAATAACAACAATTTCTGTGGAACATTTGGATTTGTCTCCATGTCATTTTCTGAATTCCTTCTCAGGCTGATCTAAAGCCTGATCTTATAATTGGAAGTCTATATCTGCCTCCAGCTCATTTGTCTCAGTTACTTTTTTCTGTCTGGGGACATGCATTGAGATCATTTATTTTTTTCTTTTATATTTCCAATCATTAGAAGTGTTTTCAATGATGAAATGAATATATGTTGCTGTGTTGTTAAGCTTACTTATTTCTCCTGATGGATGTGATTTGAAGATAGTCTTCCCTAGTCACATCTCTTAGTACTCAGCTGCAAGCTATCTTATATAATGCCTGTTGTTGTTGTTGTTAAGTGCCGTCGAGTCGGTTCCGACCCATAGCGACCCTGTACAGGGTTTCCGAGGGTGTAAATCCTTACGGGAGTAGAAAGCCTCATGTTTCTCCCACGGAGCGGCTGGTAGTTTCGAACCGCTGACCTTAAGGTTCGCAGCCCGATTCGTAACCACTACGCTACCAGAGCAGCTGCTATTGACTCCTCTCCAGCTAGTGGGATATAGTGGGGTATCCTTGTAGCTTAGCTATATGGTTACAATTGTTGTGTCTTCTTGGGTAACATAGGGAGAGAAAGCTCCCACCCACAGAAAAAAAAGTGAGACCCCAAGGACCAGAAACAGAAACAAATACAGGCAGAAACAAAAACTGCCACTCAAAATAAAAATAAAACTGTCCAACTCTCCAGTATCCTTTGCTGTGCAGGTCAATGTGCATGTAGAGTAGAATCCTCCAGCTATGAGTGGGGTGTCCACTCCCTCAGGCCCATCCTCTAATCACCGCTGTGGAGTTGCACAGATAGATATTGAGAAATTAATGGAAGAAAGATTGTCCACAATTCTTATCTCTGAAGGTCAGTTAGGTACCTGCATATGCATGATATAATTCTCAAAATAGCTGTGTCCTTGTATACAGTAATTGGTGTTGGCTCTTGCTTTGTATATTGAGGTTTTATAAGGTGCAAATATGGTTTGGCTAACTTGACAGAACTGATGTTTCTTGGTAGATAAGACAGGAATAAAGGGTCCTGTCCAGGTCAATTTTAGGGCTGAGTCTCAGAACCAGATGTCATTAGAAGTAGCCAAAGGATTACCTTGTGAGACCACTGGTTTTCCTCCCTGTGCTGTGGGAAAACTGTGGGTGCACCACTGTACCCTTTTGGGGATGTGCTCCTACCTGTCTGAATGTGCCTTGGCTTGGCAGAGAGAAGGCAACAGGGGAGAGGACGAAAGCAATGTGAAAAATCCATCACATCTCTTTTTTAAGACATGGCTCGGTGGCTTTTAGCATTGAATCAATCTGGCTGTGGATCCACCCTCTGATCTCACCCCAGGCTGAGGGCCCCACAAGCAGTGCCCCAATTGATTCAGAAATCATTGTGTATTCCCACCACAGTCAGATTTCTCCACTGGTGTGCATGGATAACTGTTGGTCTCCATCTTATATTAGATCCAAAGCTTTGGAAATCTGCAAAACTTTTTACATTCTTAAAGTGTTGTTGCTGTTAAGTGCCTTGAGTTGATTCTCACTCATAGCAACTTAAAAATAATAAAAATATTGTGAATTGAATGAAGATATACAGAGCATATTATCAGTTCTACATAAAACAAAGCATATGCTTCATTTCATCTTGATTGCAATCAAGCTAATATAGTATAACACCCCAAATCCTCATATATTTATTATTTCTATTTGTCCTTCGTTCCCCACACTTCTGAATTTTTGTTCTTATGAAACTGCTGCCCATTTGATCTTGAGTGGTTAACTATCTTATGGTGTGCATACTTCACTAAAGTTGTTGTCTTCAACACATATCTATGTAGTGTTTGATGGAAAATTGAGCAAAAGGGGTGAATTCAGTGCCAAACCTAATTACTTAGTAAGACATTTCCAAAAAAATTAATATTGTAATATTTAAATATGACATTTTAAATATAAATGTAAGTAAGTAAGTAAGTAATAGAGATAAGTATAAGAAGATTGGAGTCCTGGTGTGGTGTGGTAGGGTAAGCCCTGGACTACTATCTATAAGACTGTGGGTTCAAACTCACCAGTGACTCTTTGGCACTGGTGAGTTTGAAACTGACTCAATGGCACATAACAACAACAACATAAAAAGTTTTCATTCACAGATGCCAGATGTATAATTTTCAAAATGTTTAGTAGTCTATGTGTGCCCTGCATTAGAGCCCTCAAATTTGTCACTGTCTTTTCATTCATTGATGGCCTTTATAATTCTGGGATTCACAATTAGGTCTTTAAGTCAAGCTCAGTAGGTTTTTGTATATGGCATGAGGTAAAAGTCTTGCTTCAATCATTTGCATATCACATTCCATTTCTGCCAGCACCATCAGTTGAAGAGACTATCTCCTCCTCATGCAATATACTTAGGCCCTATGTCAAAAATCAGTTGGCTGCATGTGGATGAGTTAATTTCTGAATTCTTGATTGTGTTCCAATTTTTGATCTATATATCTTTCATTGTACCAATACAAAGCTGATTTGACCACTGTAGCTGTGTAGTAAATTTTGAAATAAGGGAGTGAGAGGTTTATGACTAGATTCTTCTTAAGCAGTGCTTTGCTTGTCCTGGGTCTCTTTCCTTTCCATATAAAGTTTGTGATTGTCTTTTCCATCTCTTTGAAGAAAGTCATTGAAATTTGTTTTGGGATTGCATTATATGTTTAGATTGCTTTGGGAAGTATTGACATTTTCACAATGTTAAGCCTTCCTATCCAGGAGCATGGTATGTTCTTCTATTTTTGTAAGTCTCTTTTGGTTTCTTGTAGTAGTGTTTTGTAGTTTTATTTGTATAAGTCCTTTGTTTCTCTGGTTACATTTATTCTTATATATTTCATCCTTTGCTTGACTATTATAAATGGTATTGCTTTCTACTTTCCTTTTCAGCATTGACATTATTAGTATAGAGGAATCCAACTGGTTTTTGTACGTTGATCTTATATCCTGCCATTTAGCTGGATCTTCAATGAGATCTAGTAGCTTTTTTACTGAGTCTTTGGGATTTTGTATGTATAGGATCATATCATCTGCAAATACAGGGTTTTACTGCTTCTTTGCCAATTTGGATACCTATGATTTCCCTATCTTGCCATCCAGCTTTGGCTAAGACTTCCAGCACATTATTGAATAGGATTGTTGACAAAGCTCATCCTTGTCTGGTTCCTGTTCACAAAGGGAAGGCTTTTAGTTTCTCTCCATTGAGAGTAATGTAGGTTGTGGGTTTTGTAAATATCCTCTTAATTATGTTGAGGAATTTCCCTTCAATTCCTACTTTGTTGATTTTTTAAAATCAGGAATGGACGTTAAATTTTGTCAAATGCCTTTTCTGCATCCATCAATGTGATCATGTGGTTCTTTTCCTTTTTCTTATTTATATGGGGGCTTACACTGATTGTTTTTCTAACATTGAAACTTCCTTGCATCAGTGATATGAATACAATGGTCACGATGTATTATTTTTTTGATGTGCTGTTGGATTCTGTTTGCTAGGATTTTCTTGAGAATGTTTGCATCTATGTTCATGAGGGATATTGGTCTATAATTTCCTTTCTTGGTGATGTCTTTCCCAGGTTTTGGTATGACTGTATGCTTGCTTCATAAGATGTATTATGAAATGTTCCATCCTATTCTACATTCTGGAATAATTTGAGTAGAATTGGTAGAGCTCTTCCCTGAATATTTTATAGAACTCACCAGTGAAGCCATCTGGACCTGGACTTCATTTTGTTTTGAGTTTTTGGATGACTTTATCAATTTCTTCTTTTGTTATGGGTCTGTTAAAGTTTTCTACTTCACTCTGTGTAAATTTAGGTGGGTCATGTTTTTCTAAAAATGTATCCAGGTCTTTAAAGTTTTCATACTTTTTGGAGCACAACTCTCCTTTTGTTGTTGTTGTTGTTGTTAAGTGTCATCGATTCAGTTCTGACCCTTAGCACCTCTATATAGGGTTTCTGAGGAGTGACTGGTGAGTTTGAATCACCAACCTTGCAGTTCAAACTGACTTTACAGTCTGATGCATCAACCTACAGTGTTACACCAGGACTCCACAACTCTTCATAGTGTTCTGTTATTATCCTTTTGATTTCCTTGACATCCATAAATTTTCCAAACATCAAAATACTACAAAGCATCTTTTCAGACCACAATGCTATACAACTAGATATCAACAATAAACAGACCAAGGAAATGATTTTTATATAGGGAAATTGAATAACACCCTGATGAAAAATAACTTGGTAGTAGAAGAAATTAAAGTGAACTCACAAATTTCCTAGAAACAAATGAGAATGAAACCACAACATTCCAAAATCTTTGGGACACAGTGAAAGCAGTGTTGAGAGGACAATTTATTACAATAAATACACACATCAAAAAAAGAAGGACGAAAATAAATTAACACAGCATCTCCAACAATTAGAAACAGACAAACAAAGAGAACCTAGAGTCACTAAAGAAAAGAAATAATATAGATTAAAGCAGAAATAAATGGAAAAACAGAAAGAATCAACAGGAAAAGACACTGGTTCTTTTGAAAGTTTTAACAATATTGGCAAACCTAAAAAAAAAAAAAAAAAAAAAATCACAAAGGAATAGAAAGAATAATAGCTATGGTGTTGGAGGAGAATATTAAAAGTACCATGGGCTGCCAAAAAACCCAACAGATCTATGTTGTAAGAAGTGCAGCCAGAATGCTCCTTGGAGGCCAGGTTGGCCAAACTTGTCTTTCATACTTCAGACATGTTGTCTGGAGGGACCAGTCACTGGAGAAGGATATCATGATGGTAAGGTAGAGGATCAGAGAAAAAGAAGAAGACCCCCAGAGAAATAGATTGGCAAAGTGGCAGCATCAATAGGCTCACATGACAACAATAGTGAGGTTAGCCCATGATCTTGAAGTGTTTCATTCATTTGTGCATAAGGTCTCTATGAGTTGGTACTGATTTGATGGCACCTAACAACAACATGAAGAGTTGTACTCAAACTAATATGAATATTTAGGAGAGATGCATTCATTTTTAGAAAAACATGATCTACCTAAACTTACATAGAATGAAGTAGAAAACTTGAACAGGCCCATAACAAAAGAAGAAATTGATCAGGTAAGCAAAAATCTCCAACCAAAAGAAAAACGATAGAAAGATTAACAGGACAAGAAGCTAGTTCTTTGAAAGGATTGACAAAATTGTCAGACCACTGGCAAACCTAACAAAATAAAAGAGGGAGAAGACACAAATAACACACATTAGAAACAACATGGGCAATGTCACAATGGAACCAAAGTAAATCAAAAGGATAATAACAGAATACTATGAAGAGTTGTACTCCAATAAATTTGAAAACTTAGAAGAGATGGATACATTTTTAGGAAAAAATGACCTATCTAAACTTACATAGAGTGAAGTAGAAGAACAGACCCATAGCAAAAGCAGAAATTGATCAGGTCATCAAAAAACTCCCAACCAAAAGAAGTCCAGGCCAGAAGGCTTCACTGGTGAATTCTACTAAGCATTCAGGGAAGAACTGTAATCAGTTCTACTTAAATTATACCAGAAGATAGAGGAGGATGGAAAATCCTAATACATTTTATGAAGCAAGCATAACCCTCATACCAAATCCATAGAAGGGCATCACTAAGAAAGAAAAGTATATGCCAATATCCCTCATGAACATAGATGCAAAAATTCTCAACAAAATCCTAACCAACAGATTCCAACAGAGCACCAAGAAAATAATACATCATGGCCAAGTGGAGTTCATATCAGGGATGCAAGGATAGTTCAACATTAGAAAAATTATCAATGTAATCCACCATATAAGTAAGAAAAAGGAAAAAAAAACCACATGATCATATCAACTGATGCAGAAAAGAAATTTGACTCACTCCAACACCCATTCCTTATAACAACACTCAACAAAAAAGGAATTGAAGGGAAATTCTTCAATATAATTAAGAGCATATACAAAACCAACAACCTACATTATTCTCAATGGAGAGAAACTGAAAACCTTCCCTTTCTAAACAGCAATCAGACAAGGATGACCTTTGTCAACAATGTTATTCAATAATGTGTTGGAAGTCTAATAAGGGTATAAGATCAATATACAAAAATCAGTTGGATTCTTGTATACTAATAATGATAACCTTAAAAATGACATTAGGAAAGAAATGCTGTTTACAATAGCCACCCAAAGGATGAAACATCTAGCAGTAACCAGAGAAACAAAAGACCTATACAAAGAAAACTACAAAACATTGCTACAAGAAACCCAAAGAGACTTACAAAAATGGAAGAATATCCCATGATCCTGGACAGGAAGGCTTAACATTGTAAAAATGTCAATACTGCCTAAAGCAATCTATGCATATAATGCTATCCCAACCAAGATTCCAATGACATTCTTCAAAGAGATGGAAAAAACAATTACAAGCTTTATTTGGAAAGGAAAGAGACCCAAAATAAGCAAAGCAGTACTTAAGAAGAAGAAAAACGTTGTAAACCTCTCACTCCCTGATTTCAAAATTTACTACATGGCTATAGTGGTCAAAGCAGCTTGGTACTGGTACAATGAAAGATACATAGAAAAATAGAACAGAATTGAGGATTCAGAAATTAACCTATCCATATGCATCCAACTGATTTTCGACAAAGGTCCTAGTATGTAATATTGGGAGGTGATATTCTCTTCAACAAATGGTTCTACAGAAGTGGAAAGCAATATGCAAAAGATTGGAAAAAGACCTTTACCTCATGCTTTATACAAAAACCAACTCAGCGTGGATTAAAGACTTAAATGTGAATTCCAGAATTATAAAGGCCATCAGTGAAAAATGGGGGCAATTATGAGGACTTTAATACAGATAACACACAGACTATCAAATATTTTGAAAATTACACAAAGAAAAGGAGGCAAAATAGATGATTGGCACATACTAAAAATTAAAAACTTATGTACATCAAAAACCTCACCAAAAGAGTAAAACAGGAGGACACAAAATGGGAAGAAATATTTTGGAAGGACGTATCAGAACAAAGGAGAAATTTCTAAATTATAAAGAAAACTACAACACCTTTACAAAGTAAAGGCAAACTGAAAAATGGGCACAGGGCATGAACATACATTTCACCAAGCAAGAGATTGAAGCATTCAGCAAACATATAAAGAAATGCTCACATTCACTAGCTATTAGAGAGATGCAAATCAAAACAAAAATTAGATGTCATTTCACACCACCAATAACAGCGAAGTTAAAAAAATGTAGAGGACAATACATGTTGGCGATGATATGGAGAGACTGAGACCCTCCTACTTTGCTGGTGGGGTTGCAAAATGGTCCAACCACTCTGGAAAACAGTATGGTCCTTCTTCAGAAAGCTGGAAATTGAAATGCCTTGTGATTTAGTTATCCCTTTATTTGGTATTTATCCACAAAAATATGAGCCAAAACACAAGTAGATATATGCATACCAATGTTCATAGCAGCATTATTTACAATAGCAAAAAGATGGAGACAGCCTAAGTGCCTATCAATGAAGAATGGATCATCAAACTTTGGTAAATCCATAGGATGGATTATTATGCTACACTGAAGAATAACAAGGAAGCTGCAGGCCACCGCATCACATGTATGAACTTTGATGAAATTATTTTCAGTGAAATTGTTGTTATTATTGTTGTTATGTCCTGTGGAGTCTGTTCTGACTAATAGCAACCCTGTACATGATTTCTGAGGCTGTAAATCTTTAGGGAAGCATAAAGCCTCATCTTTTTTTCCGTGGAACAGCTGGTAGTTTTGAACTGGTAACCTTGCGGTTCACAGCCCGATTCGTAACAACTACTCTACCAGAGCTCCTTTTGAGTGAAATTAGTCATTCACTAAATGAGAAATACTGCATGTGACCATTATTGTAAACGTTTAAGAAAAATCAGCCACAGTAAAAGGGAAAATAAAAATTATTTGTTGGTTACAGGGTGTAGGGGTGGGGCAAGGGGATGAAGGGGAAGTAGGCACACAGGGTATGGAATAGACACAAGATAATTTGGGTGTTGGGGATACAATACACAAAAAGGGGGAGGATAGTGAAAGAACAAGGTGAATGGGAAAATATTTAGGGAGATTTGCATTGGCAAAGTGGGACAGATGTATGTTGTGTGATGTATGCTCAACCTTGGAACAAGAGGGCTCTGTGATGAAGGGATTGAGACATAGTTTAAATGGGTAAATTAGGGAAAATAATGTTAAGATGCTTGACTGTCTTATGAATCTTGGTTTCCCTTAGCTACTATTGTAAAATAGACACTTGAGGGGGGAGAGAAAGCAATAGTCACAACCATCACTATAGAAAGCTTGTAAGCCCATGTCCAGCCTATAACTGATTGGAATACCTAAAATGGGGTTAGAACTTGACCAATGAAAGAGGTTTCCTGTGGAGACTGCACCTTGCATAAGGCCTTAGGTGGAATCCTGATCCCCATTCAGACTCTTCTGAAGTGGGAAATTTCCACTTGAGAAGAGAAGCAGACAGGCCTGGAGCAGCTAGAGGAACAGATGATACTTCTTGAAAGGAAGACCAGGAGGTAAAATAAAAAATAATAATAGCCGTCAGATTGACTACTGTTAGGATAAGCAAATTGTTCTCTGAGGAGCCATCAACACAAGCAATCATGTCTCCTCAGGGCAAACTCCCTTCCAACACTGAAACTAAAGAGGAATACACGAGCATGCATGTAATGTCACTGGTGACCACGTTGGTCTACTGATAATGGAAAGAGCGGGAGAAATAGAACTGACTGTGAGCTAAGTCCAACCATGTTGGATAGACTCCTGTCAACCTATATTGAGACCTGGTTGGCTGGCATTATAACGAGATTGGGGACTCCTGAGCCCATGGAAAAGGACTTAGCCACAGAGGACTAGAACAGAGAATGAAATATCCGGCTGATATGAAGTGAGGGGAGATGCAAAAGAAAACCCATATTTACTGATACCAACTTGACCTAAGATCCAATGGTTGATGATCAGAACTCTACTAGAGTAAGAAAGAAGAGGAAATACGGTATAATCTGGTACAATTTTATGAACTTCACCAATATTTATAGTTGTAGTAGCTTCAAAGTGGGAACAAATCTTTACAGCAAGGATCTTTCCCACCCCCTCTGTACACAGGGTTGACAGGCATCAGTAACTTAGACATTAGCTACCCAAAATGGGGGGGGGGGGTCTACAAAGACAGGAAGTGACTGGCTTATAAATTTTCAAGAAAGAGCCTAGTTTCAGGGGATGCAGAGGAAAGTAGAATCTCCATTGAGTGGTTTCCATTCTTTCTGTACAAGGCTGGTGAAAGGAGATGGTGATAAGACTCTTGTGGTTCAATTGTGAATAATTGCTACCAGGACTGATTGTGAATATTTCAAATGTAAAAGTAGATGTTTTGTAACAAAGGGAGGGGAGTGGTTTATCTGCATGAGCAGAGTTCCCTGAGACCATCAAGTGAGAAGAGCAGAGTGTGGGACCTATCCAGATACGCAGGGACACCAGAGATAGAGGCAGAGATGATGATGTGGACAGATGGAGTTGCTGGGGACTGTCGACTCAATGAGGGAGAGGTTCAGTATGCTGGCCTCAAGGGAGCAGGCTTGCAGATACACCCTTTGGTTGTTTGAATGGTTATATATTCCTTAGTGCTTTGGTTTATATCCAGAAAAACAAACAAACAAACAAAGGGAATGGAAGCAAATACTGTTGAGTATTGATGCATGGAGAGGATTATAATCATTGCAATGAAAAGAAATAAGATAGGATGAATGTATAGCTGATGTTCTTCCATGTAAACTACTTCTCAATAAAAGCTTTTAAAAAATTTATTGGATAAAATTTTATGTACGTTATGTAAATTAAATGTAAGCCACAAAACTTAAAGGTCTTCAGCTATTAAACCTAAATAATCAATTTTATATGCAAAACAATTAAAAAAGGAAGATAGCTACCTGCCAGACTGATTGAAATAAATCTCATTTATGTGCATTCCATAGAAAGGTGACCCAGGGAAATGCAAAGATTATCAAACAATATCATTAATATTACATGCAAATAAAATTTTTATCAGGATCATTTAAAAAAAAATAGATTATCTCAGTACATTGTCATGGAACTGTTAGAAATTCAAACCTTATTCAAAAGAGGTTGTGGAAAAGGGGTATCTTTGCTGAAGTCAAATGAATCTAGGCTGAAAGCAGCAATGCCAGAAAGATGTTTACTTGTGTTTTGTTGAGTATGCAAGAGCATTTGACTGTGTAGATAATAGCAAACTATGGATAACAATGTGAAGAATAGGAATTTTGGAGCATTTAATTGTGTTTATGTGGAACGTGTGCATAGATCAAGAGTGAGTCATTAGATTAGAACACAGGGATACTGAAAGTTTAAAATCAGAAAACACATGTCTCAGGTTTTTATTATTTTAGCATGCATATCCAATATATATGTTGAATAAATGGTCTGAGAAGTTGAACCTCATTAAGGACAATGCTGCATTAGGCCTGGAGGAAGAATAACAAACCTGCCATAGGCACATGGCAGAACCTTGCTTACTGAAAGCAAACAGAATTTGAGGCACATGCTGATGAAGATTAAGAATATAGCCTTCAGTATGGATTATAAATCAATGTAAAGAAAACAAAATCCTCACAATTGGATTAATAAACAATATCATGAAAAGAGTGAAAGTTTGAAATTGCCAAAGATTTCACTTTACTGAAAGAAGAATTGGCAGGAGCACATATTTTGTTCTGTCATTACTGTCAGCAGATGCATCAGTTGCTGTTCTTCTGATTGTTAGAGATGTTGGATCACTGTGTTGGTTTTAGTCCATCCTTCATTTGGTAGGTGTGTGTTTATTGCTATAAATTGCCCTCTAAATATTGCTTTATCTGTGTCCCAAAGGTTTTGGTGTGTTGTATTTAAATTCTTATTTAATTCAAGGAATTTGTGCTATAAAAGTATTGTGCTATAAAGTTCTTATTCTATATATGAAATGTCATAGTATCAAATGAAAGTACAATGATGCAAATTAAAAAAGTATGAGTCCAGGTTTGGTGCTGTAGGATATACATTATATCTCAAGGTCAATTTAAAAGAAAATTTTACAGTTGAAGTCCACTAGTCACTTCACCAAACCCTATGCACTGCCGAGATGAGTGGAAACTGACTTGGTAGTACTTAACAACAACAGTATAAATTTAAGAGTAACCACTAACATTAGGAATCAAATCATAGCTAATAAGGTCACAAAGATGATAAAATATTTTCTTAATTAAAGTTAATTACAAAAAACAAGAAAAAAGGAAAATACACACAGAACAAAAGGGAAATAAATAACAGTGGTGTAAGCAAACCTAAAAACATCAGTAATTGTGATTAATGTATACACTGTAATCATTTCAATTAGAAGAAAAATTTATCTTATTGGATTAGAAGCAAGCCGCTCCTTTAAGTTTCCCTCAAAACGGCACTTTAATTGAGATACAGATAGTGTTAAGTAAAAAAAATATGAATATAATAACATGTTAATAATAATTTAAAAATCTCAAGTGATTAAGCTTTAGATGACAGACAAAATAGACTTGAAGACAAAGGCTGTTTATAGATATTAAAAAAAGAATTTCATTTTGATAAATAGATAAATTCATCAATGTGACATAAAAATTCTAAACTTATAAGCACCAAATTAATGAGATTCAAAATCATAATATTGCAAGAAGAGAAAGAGATTTTGATATTTCACTCTCTCTATTGATTCCTGAAGTATAAAACCATATTCTCTACGGTTTTAGTCTTTTGGTTTTGGAAAGATTTTCATTATGTCTCAGAAAAATATTTCTAGTAAATATTGAATGGGCTTTAGCAAAGGATGCATAGTCTTTAGTTGTAGTATGTTGTTGTTGTTGTCAGGTGCCATCGAGTCGGAACCGACTCATAGAGACCCCATGCACAGCAGAACGAAACAATGTTCGATTCTGGGCCAACCTCACTACCGCTGCCACACTTGAGTCCATCAATGATGCCACCTGGCTGATCCATCTCGTTGGGGGTCTTCCTCTTTT
>NW_006409160.1:146887-156729 GCF_000296735.1 Chrysochloris asiatica
CTCTAAATCTTTGCATATTTTATTATAGTATTTGGCTTTATCTTCTCGAGCTGATCTTTGAAATTTCCTGCTCAGCTCTTGCACCTCTTCAGTTTTTCCATTTGCTTTGGCTTCTCTACGTTGGAGAGCAAGTTAGTTGTAGTATAATGTTCATCAAATGTCAGTTAGGTCAAGCTGATAAACTTCATGGTTTGCATATTCTATGAATCCTTGCTTTTGTTTTAAATATATATGTAAGAAAAATTTTCATTTTAACTTTCATCACATACATGAACTATTTAGTGACATAAATTGTGTTTATCATGTTTTTCAACAATCACCATTATATGGTTCCAAATTTTAACTTCATTGCATTTTATCTGATTTTTTATCAGTACATATGAGTTATATTTTAAATCATTTAATTATAATATTGTTTTTTCACTTTTCTTTTTAGTTTTTAAGTTTTATTTGTATATTGCCAGGCTCTATTATTTTTTGTTATGCCATCTTATTTCAAAATAAGATGATAAAGAATACTGGGAAGATAGTTATCTACATGGGAAATTGTTCTTCAAATTAAATTGTTGAAAAAAATTCCTATATTTTATGTTATTTTTTGTGATTATTGTAGTTACCATCGAGTCATGTCTAATACATACATTTAACTGGATCAAAAATTGCCTGGTTCTGTGTGGTTTTCATGATCACTCGTATGCTAAAACCTTTATTTAAATTTATTTTACTGTCATTGTTCTATACAGTGTTACTGTTTGTATATTACTAGATACACAACACATATCTACATTTAGAAATGTAAATATGTGTAATTGCATTTTCCACTATTATATTTCATCAATTAATGTCACATCAGCACCATATGATATTAATCATCTCAAAAGTAACAGAAATGACAGTGTCAATTTTAAATAGAGAAACTGTGTCTCAAATTTAAAACCAAGACATGATTGCATTTGTCTTAAAAATTACTTATCCGATATGGTCAATCATTTTGCCATTCTCCAGAGAATATTAGTTACAAAACTCAAGGGTTACTGTAGGAATAATGGGTCCACATATATGAGCAAACATTATATTTAACTACTTAAATAGTTGTTTCATCATTTTATCATCTTAATATATTAAGAATATGCATCCAAGACATTATAAAGTGGGGGGGGAGAGAAATTAATCAAAGAAATTTACCTTAGTTAAGTTTTCTTGGCATAGAGAGTTTAAATTTCAACAAACCATATTAAATCATAAACCTTTCAAATATATAAATGATCGGTATGTTACAAATTGCAGCTACTTTTCACATATTATATTTTAGTATGCCTAATGAAAGTTGGGAAAGGAAGAAGTAAGACTGTTGAGCTCTGAATTGTAGTATTGGTGCACAATATTGAATGTACCAGTCACTGGCACAAAGAAAGCAAAAACAATCTGAGTTAAAAGACATACAGCTACAATACTCCCTAGAAAAGAGGATGGTGAGCAGTCATCACATACGCTTTGTAAATGTTACCAGAAGGGATCAATCCCTAGAGCTTGGAAAAATAGAGGTTTAGCAATAAAGAAGATACTCAACAATATAGACTGACACAGTGGCTGCAACAATGGGTTTAAGTATAACAATAATTTTGAGTGTGGTACAGGACACCAAAATATTTAATTCTGTTGCACATAGGGTCAGTATGAGTTGCAAAGACTTGATGACACCAAACAACAACAATGTGTTTTCAGTAAAAATATATGTATTTTTTATTTAAATTTCTCTTTTTAAAATATGGAAAGCAGAAACCAACCAAACCAAATCAAATCACTGCACTAAATGAATTCCAACTCAAAGTTACTCTGTAGGTTTTCTGAGATGCTAAGTCATTATGGAAGCTGACTACCTCTGCTTTCTCCCCTGAGTAGCCGGTGGTTTTTAAATACTGACTTTGTGGTTAGCAGTCCAATGTCTAACACAAAGCACTACTGGGTTTCCTTTTGTAAACATAGGGAGGTATGTTGTTTTTGTTGTTCTTGTTAAGTGCATTTGAGTTGTTTCTGACTCATAGCAGCCCTATATAGGGTTTCCAAAGTGGGTTTCAACTGCCAACTTTGTGGTTAGCAGTCTAGAGCTTATCATACATTGCCATTCCAGGAGTCCATTAGGAAGGTGTTTGTGATCTTTTTTATACCATAATACCTTCTTCAGATGCTTTTTTTTATAAAGAAAAAAGAAACAATCTAAAATTATAATTTTATGACAAGCTTCAGATGTCATTATGGGTTATTTTTGCAGTCCTGCTGTGGCAATACAGGATAGTGGATTGACTGAAAGGTTAATTTGAACCAAAAAGCTTGTGGTTCAAAGCCACCAGCCACTCCTCAGAAAGCCTATATAGGGTCTCTCTGATTCAGAATTGGCTCAATGGCCCTTAACAACAATTTATGTTTTTAGAAATATTTTAAGAAGAAGGTTAAGGATACCAGGTGGTGCAAATAGTCATGGCTTCCAACCACAAAGCTGGCATTTTGAACCCACCAAGCAGCTTCATAAGAAAAAGACATGGTGATCTGTTTCCATCAATATTACAGACAAGTCTATCTTCTAGAATAGTTTTACTTTTTCACAAAAAGTCTATGGGAGTCACAATTGACTTAATGGCCCTTACAAACAACAAGAAAGGTCTGACTGTGAGCCTCATTTTGCAAAGCTATTAGACAAATTTAGTATAGTTTATTCTAGGGCTCTGTTGTTATTCTGCACTATTCAATCAATTCTGAGTCATAGAGACCCCATAGAATAAAGTAGAAGTGCACAAAAAGGTTTTCAAGGTGGAGATTTTTACAGAAGCAGATTGCCATTTCTTCCTTCTGTGAAGTGGTTGATATAGACTTTTTGATTGAAATTCTATATTGTAAAAAGAGGATGCATGGAAGTAAAATGTGGCAAAAGATAAATGTTTATCAGTGATCCTACAAGAATCAGGGAATTTCAATTTGTAGGGAAAAAAAAAATTCTACATGCATTTTTTTTTTTTTTGCTAACACGTAATACAATGGCTATTGATTAGAATTTAAGTTAGGTTCCCCAAAGTTAGAAATAGACAAAAATATTAATTTTGAAGCATTTTCTACTGACACAATCAAAGTGGGAATATATATCCTGATATAATTTTCTTATAGCTTTTTGAATTGAGTGACTGTTCTCATAATTCTCCTTATTGCTTCCTTTATCTGCTTATTTCTAAGACTATAAATAATAGGATTTAACAATGGGGGAACAGTGGAATACAACACAGACATGATCAAGTCCTCGATTGGAAATGAATTGGAGCTTGTCCTCAGATACACTGTAGCACCTGAGCTGATAAAGAGAAAAACTATGATAATGTGAGGAATACAGGTAGAAAAGGCCTTTCCTCGTTCTCCTCTGGTTGGTAACTTGAGAACAGTAGAAAATATGTGAATATAAGACATGGTGATGAAGGCAAAGCAGCCACCACCCAGTATTATTGTAGAGGCAAAAATTGCAATCTCATTGCCTAAGGTGTCAGAGCAGGAGAGCTTCAGCAGAGAGGGAATGTCACAGAAAAACTGATGGATCACATTGGACCGACAAAAGGATAAACGGAATGTGTTGCCAGTGTGTACACCTGCATAGACCAAACCACTTATCACAGATGCCAGTGTCAACAGGACACAGACACGAGGGCTCATGATCACATGGTAGTGGAGGGGTTGGCAGATGGCCACATAGCGGTCATGGGCCATGATGCTGAGTATCACCAACTCTGCAGAAGCACATAAAAAGACAAGGAAGATCTGAGCTGCACATCCAACCTTGGAAATCACTCTGTTGTTAAGTAAGAAGATGACACATGCCTTGGGTACAGTGACAGAAATGTAAATAATGTCCAGGACAGACAGATTCCGAATAAAGAAATACATTGGGGTATGAAGACTCTGATCAATGGTGACTACTGTGACTATGATAAAGTTCCCCGTTAGAGTAGCCACATACATCAGTAGAAATAGCATGGCGTACAAGACTCTGATCTCCCACACATCAGAAAATGCTGTAAGTAGGAATTCAGTCACGATGGTGGAGTTACACATTTTTGTATAATTTGTTTAGGACTTGGAGTGACAACAGTTAATAATCCCTAAAAATTATGAAAAAAAAAAAGGAAATAAATTAGCCTAAGTACATTTATTGATTCTCATTTATCCGTTTCATTCCTTAGAGGTAGAAATTCTTAACATAAAAGAGCTAAATGTTAACTCATATCTTTAGTCATCTTGACTTTGTAACTTATTCCTAAGTATCAGCAAAATATAAAATTTAAATTTGTGTCTGTATGGTATTCTTTTCTGTCACTGATTTGTGGTGCAATATGTTTAATGGATTCTAATATTTTCCTGACAACATTTTTAAGTTAACATAGGTAATTATTATACATGTGTATCACTCTAGAATAAATTTTGAACACTATTAGTTGGTGAGCAAACAGAATCTGGATAGTTATAGGAGGCTATGATTTTCTGAGAATATCTCAACGTTTTATGAGTAGTAATAAACTATTTTCTGCCTACAGAAGCCAAAAGTAAATTTTATCTCCATTTCTACCATATAACTGCTGCTATTACTGTTCACTTTGATAATTTTGGTATCTAGGCTATGGAAAAATATCTGTTTAAGAAATAGTCTAATAAAATACTGTTTTTAGTATATTCTACATAGTTTACTTTAGTCACATATTATTCTATAAAATGTAATCCCAATGTAATTATGCACACTGGGAGATTATATCCACAATTAAAAATGAAATAACAGGGATACTTACAGCAAATGTCTCTATGAATCTATGCAGATCTAAGTGGAAATGTACACACTCAAAGTTCTCTACCAGAACTCTAAAAACTAACAGTTTCACTGTTTCACTGTTTCTCTACAAGAAAATCTATCTTTCTAATTCAGGGTGACCATTCATCTGTTTCATTCATTCTAGCTTTCTGAGTACTCTAGGAGTCACAAGAGTGTGGTGCTTGTGTACACTGCTATAGATCCAGAGCTGGAGAATCACTCCATTAATTACTTATTAATTTATTACTTAAAATGATTTCCCTTGGCAGCAGTTACTTAATGGGAGATGCATTTTTGGTTGAAGTATTTTTATGATTGGAATTTTGCAACCAGAAGCATTTTCTTACCACAAAAAAGTATTTCAGTATCTTAGGACCTAAAATATTTATAAATAATTACTTAACCTGAAAATGTGATTGGTTCATTGTTAATTGAAAGATTCATGTATTCATTTATTTCACTATAATTAATCTCTACAGTTCTGTAAATTGTGAATAATGGATTTTAATATGTTTCATTGCAAGTTAAATAAAACTAGTAGATTATTAGTTGTGGTAATAGGTATTTATTTAGGTACATTTAGAAGAGACTATCTTAACAGTTTGATGGCATCTAACAATAACAACAACATATTAATGGTGCTAAATATTTTTATGTTGTTATTAAGTGATTTAGAGTCAGTTTTTATCAATAGAGACCCTGCATAGGGTTTACAAGAATCAGCTGGTGAGATTGAACTTCTAACCTTGCAGTTAAAACAGACTTTGCAGTCCAGTACATTAACTTAACAGCACTACATTAAGACTGTAAGCATTTTTATATGATACTGTTATTTTGTTTTATCATAAAACATGCACATATTTGAAAACTTAAATAATGTGAGACCTATCCAAATGGTTTACTAAATTGTTTTTGTTTTTATTGTTGTCTTATATACCTGGTGTGAGCTAATACATCAGACTGCAAAGTCATTTGAACTGCAAGATTAGTGGTTCAAGCTCACAAGCTGCTCTTTCAATACCCTGTATAGGATTGTTCTGGGTTGGAACTGAGTAGACAGCACTTAACAACAACAGTTGTATTTATGGCAGTTTCTCTCTGAAAACTGAGATATCAATAATAATTGCTTAGCTTTCTCTTACTAAAGTCAATGTCAGATTTCTTATCTCATATTCTAGAAATTCAACAGGCTTTAATAAGTTGAACATATAGTAAACTAAATGATTTTGTACTCACCTGTCAATTTTAGTTTTCCAGTTTGAATTTCTTAAGTCAGTTAAGCAGAATTGAAGTTCATGGGCTTCAGGCAGAGATGTATTTTCCATTTTGAATGTCATTTACTTATTATGCAGCTATGGAGCCATCTTTAAACCTCATTGCCCTTATCTGTAAAACACTTTTCATAACACTTGCATTAGTAATTTTATATTTGTAAAATATTTCAAATAAAGGAAAAACCTAAAATGAAAGCCATGTTGAAGAAAAATGAATGAGATTTACAAGTCACTGATAACAATATTACATATGCAATTCCTTTATCACTTACATTTTCTTCATTTTAAGTCAATAGCACTGATTTAAACACATAAGAACAAAATAATGGAAAACACAACACTGTGCTTTATCTCATGTATTTTTTAAAAAATGAATATGATAATATGAAACCCTCAAAACTGGTTTGATTGAGTTTGAAAAACTTAAATTGTAAATTTAAGTAAATTGTCAATTGTTATGTGGATAGGATATATCTTGCATTGGAAAGCTCTTGATGGGTGACTGGAATATTACATGATTGTCTCAACCCTCAAAATTTAAAAACAAACAGTTCTTTGACATTTCTTCAAAGATTTGAAGGACACATTCCAAGCCAAAATATAGAAAAATATACTTAATTCTTATTTTTTAATTAAATAATTACAAAGTAAGCAAAAGGAATTATGCATATAATTTTCTTTTAATGTGAGTAAGGGAAATGCAGCAGCTCTGTAGGATAAGCACTGGACTGTGATGGATGGATCAAGCCATCCATCAGTCACTCTGGGAGAAAGATGAGGCTCTATTCTCCCAGGAAGTTTTACTTCGGAAACCCTATGCATGGTTGCTATGGATCAGAACCTACTCAATGACACTTAACCGCAACAGTAACTTAGATACTCTGAACAATCAGTATATATCTGAGACTTTGACAATGAATAATACATTTTTAATTATTAGTCAAATATCAATAATACACACAGTTTTTGCATTTTTTTTTATGAAGTCAATTCCATATGGAATAATATTTTAGCATAAATTTAAACTGTCAAACTACACACTGAATCTGTGGGCATTATGCAGAGTAATTCCTGCACTAGCCTGTGTTTCTGGCATCAGCAAGGTCTGAAAATCTTATCTGCTCCCACTGATTTTTAAAGAGCTCTGGTAGTGTAGTGGTTATGAGTCGGGTTGCCAACTGCAAGGTCGGCAGTACGAAACTACCACTGGTTCTGTAGAAGAAAGATGAGGCATTCTGCTCCTGTAAAGATTTACAGCCTCGGAAACCCTGTGTAGGGTCACTATGAGTTGGAACGGACTCCACGGTACTTAACAACAACAATCAACTCTACTGACATGACTGGGATTGAGATTTTGAATGTAACAATTGAAAAAGAAGCCTGCGTTGTGTGAACACCTTTCTTTTCCCAATTTATTATTTAATCATATTTACCATATCTCTCAATAAGCCAGTGAGCAGTAGAGGAGAGAAGAGAAATTGGTAAGTCAAGGAGTGTCTAAGAGAAGCAAGAGAGAAAAAATAAATAAATGAATAACAATTGATACTCACAATTTGTCATTTCTCCTGCTGAAGATGTACACCCAAGATTTCTGGTAAGCATACAAGTATGTTTTATGTGCAGACAATGATGAGCTGGCATGATTCTTGAAATGACTGAGATACTGATAGGAATCATTATTATTTATAGCAATAACCTTAATATTCAGTTACATTAAAAACATGTGGATGATGACTACATTAGAGAAATTCCACTGGGAGTAGGACACTTGGCATCCAATAATAGCCAGGGCCCACGGGTATATAATTGGCTCTAAACGGAGAGTAAACAGGTCAGTATGTATGAACAGAACTTTTGTGTATAAATATTAATGTATTTGAATCTATTAAATAAGTGGTGCAAATTGAAGAAAATCATTTTCTCTAATATATTGTGTATTCCTATTGTGAAATCCTATAAATTGTAGAGACTGATGAGCAGAGAGGAAAAGTCAAATGTCTATTTTCAACTAATTTGAGAACATAGTTGTTCTGTCATCCTCAGAATGAAAACCTGTGAAATGGAATGATTTGCAATCAGATAAACTACACAGGATTTGAGTAATGCATAAAATAGCTCTTGTGAAACTGCTGCACAGGTCAATATAAAGCTATTGGTTGTTTGGTTATGTGCCATAGAGTCTGTTTCAACTCATAGCGACCCTGTACAGGGATCCCAAGTCTGTAAATCTTTATGGGAGCAGAAGCCTCATCTTTCTCCCACACAACAGCAGGTAGTTTTGACCTTGCAGTTTGCAGCCTGATTCAGAACCACTACGCTACCAGAGCTCCTTATAAAGCTATTAGTTACTATTTATTATAAGAATAGTCATAAATATCTGTTACCAGGAGACTGTGAACTCTGATCACAGACATAACACTTGAATACATGTGTCTCAGTTTCTTTATCCTTTTACATGTTAATGAAGTTGTTAACCCTCTTAGTCTTTGAAAGAGTGACATAACAGAACATATATATTCAGGAGTTCTGGTGTGTGGCGGTGACATAAAGCACTGGGCTGCAAAGTTGGTTTGAACTTCAAGATCAACAGTTTAGACTCATCAGTTGCTTTGGAAACCCTGTACAGGGTTGCTATGAGTTGGAAACTATTCGAGGGTACTTAACAACAACAACTACCACACAAGGAATTCAGAATAATACCTGTGACATTTGATGCAGAGTAGTGCTGCAGTATCATTTGTTCAATCAATCATAATCTGTTGGGGAAGCAGAAGTGTCTCCTTGGTTCTTAGGTGCTATTTGTCTTTTTTTGTTGTGGTTTTAAAAATGATTACCAGTTTCATTTAACAGTGTTTGAATAACACTAAGATTTAGAAATTACTGCTGACATACTTTGATGTGGGATAAAGCAAATGATATATTTCGGAACAGTTTCAACACACACTGTGGAAATAAGAATATCTGTATCACTGGGAACAATATTCTTGTTGATGTGTTTACTAGGGGCTCTCAAGTTTGTTCTAACTTATAGCAACATTATACACAAGAGAATAAAACACTGCTAGGTCCTGCGTGTGGCATTGGGGGTTAATGTGTCAGACTGCAAAGCCGTTTGAACTAAAAGGTTGGCAGTTCAAGCTCACCAGCTGCTCCTCTGAAACCCTATACAGTGTCACTATGGGTGGGAACTGACTCAATGGTGCTTCACAATAACAGCAGCAACAGGTCCACCTTCATCCTCAAAATAACGGTTAAGCTTGAGCCCTTTGCTGCTGCCATTCTGCCAATCCGCTTCCTGGGTGTCTTCTTTTCTGTCACTGACCCTCCATTTTACCTAGCATAATGTCCTTCTCCAGTGATTGGTTCCTCTTTTTAATATGACTGAAGCATGAAAGGAAAAGTTTCAACATCTTGGACTTTACTGGGTAAACAGGCCTTACTTCCTTCAACACAGATTTGTTTGTTCTACACTTAAAATTCTTCTCCAACGCCATAATCTAAATGCATCATTTCTCCTACTATCTTTCTTAATCACTTTTAAGGAGCCCAGATAGTGGTTATGAGTTGGGCTTCTAACCTTAAGGTCAGCAGTTAGAAACTACCAGACAATTTGAGGGCAAAAGGTGAGGCTTTCTGCTCCTATAAAGATTTACAGCCCCAGAAATCTTATGCAGAGTTGCTATGAGTCAGAACCAACTTCACAACACATGACCACCATCACCATGATG
>NW_006409160.1:158314-159705 GCF_000296735.1 Chrysochloris asiatica
ATAGCACTCATATGGCACAAAACTGAATAATTACTATCAGGACTGACTATGGTGGTTGGAATGTAAAGGTTGATGTTTTGTAGCAAAAGGTGGGGAGTGGTTGACTTTGCAGTCCAGGAGTGGAGGTCCCTGGGACCCTCAAGGGAGAAGAGCAAAGTGCAGGAACCAACCCAGAGAAATAGTGACACCAAACATGGAGGCAGAGAAAATGCCATGGAGAGATGGAGCAGCTGGGGACTCTAGACCCAGAGACGAGGTGGCAGGTGAGTAGGGTATACTGTTTTGTTGGTTGATGATGCATTGAGGTGATGTAACCATGGCAGTGAAATGACATACAATAGTCTGAATGTATAGCTAATGTTATCCTATGTAAACTCACATAATTCACAATATATATATGTATTTTTAAAGAACATCATACAGAAAGAAAAGAAAAATGGATGTCAGAAAAGACTCGAAAACTTGCTCTACAGCATAGAGACACTAAAGCAAAAGGAAGATATGAGGAAGTACAAGAGCTGAAGAGAAAATTTCAAATGTCAGCTGAAGAAGATAGGGTCAAATATCACAACTAAATTCATCTGTAGACAGATGAATCTTGAACACCAGGATGATGTTTACCTGTGCAAAGGTCTTTGATTGTGACGTTGGATCATGACAAGCTATGGACAACACTGCAAAGAATGAGTATTTCAAAACACTTAATTGTGCTAATGAGGAAGCTGTACGTAGACCAAGAGGCAGATATTCTAACAGAATATGGGAACACTGAATGCTTTAAAATTAGGGAAGATGTGCAACAGGGCTGCATTCTATCACCATATTTATTCAATCTGTATGCTGAGCAAATTATCAGAAAAGACATTTTATGTGAAGGAAAACGTGGCATCAGGATTGCAGGAAGACTCATGAACAACCTGGGATATGTAGATAAGACCTTCCTTGCTGAAAGTGAAGAAGACTTAAATTAACGATGAAGTCTTCTGTGTGGATTGCATCTCAATTTAAAGAAAACAAAAATCCACACCCCAGGACCAAAATACAGCATTCTTATCAGTGCAGAAAAAGTTGAAGTTGATAATGACCTCATTTTGCTCATATCAACAAGCAACATTCATGGAATGCATTAGGCAAGTCTGCTGAATAAGAGATTTGTCTTCCAGCTTGCTAGATCTGGTTTCCATCTCTCCAGTTCTACTCATTTTTCCTTTCAGTGTACTGTTCATTTCTGATATTTTATTCTTAATCATCTGAACCTCTTTTTGCAGGTCTTGAGTTGTTTCTAATGCTTTATCTACCTTGTTTGATTGCCCCTGTAGCACTTTCCTGACTTCTTCCTTATTTTCATACACCCTTCTTTGAGACACCATGTGAGTAAAGTTTTACTAAAG
>NW_006409160.1:161786-162197 GCF_000296735.1 Chrysochloris asiatica
AGCTAGCTGAGCCCCAGTCTTTTATTGTCAGAAAAAGGAAATTGACACAAAAGAAAAAAATGACAAAAATGTTGATTATTCACTCAAGACAGGATACGAGATCATTCATGTGACACAGAACATAATGATTCACAGATTTATCCTTAACATGTTTTTTAAGTACATCATGATTTACCTAATAACCTAAAATTCTTATTTCTGTAAAAAAGTTCAAGCAAGAAATTATAGATTATATATTAAGTTCTAGGTCTGTGTAACCTAGGGCAGCAACTTGCGGTTTCTCAGAGGTGTTTAACATATTCTTAACACTTAATCACAAGTGGATGAAGGTGAGAGGCTTTAGAGTTTTTACTAAAGACTGAGTTATACTTTCTAAAGAAACTTAAACTGCTTTTGTGTCTTTTGCAGGCA
>NW_006409160.1:163129-167742 GCF_000296735.1 Chrysochloris asiatica
AGTAACTGTAAGAAGATTGGGGTACTGGTGTTGTGTGGTAGGGTAAGCCCTGAACTACTACTCTCTGTAAGATTGTGGGTTCAAACTCACCAGTGACTCTTTGGCACCATAATGCTTTTTAGAAGTTAGGAGAGTGAGACTTTGTCTTTCATATTTCACACATATTATTAGGAAGGACCAGGTCCTGGAGAAAAACATCATGCTTGGAAAAGTGGAGGTTCAGTGAAAAAAAGAGAAACCCCCAAGGAGATTCATGGGCACAGTGGTAGCAGCAATGGGCTCAAGTACAACAGCAATTTTGAGGATTGTATAGGAGCACCTGGCAGCGTTTCATTCTCCTGTGCATAAATTCACTTTGAATGATAACAATATTGATGAATCCGAACAACAAAACAACAGTTGTGGTGTTTGAAAAAAAAATTGTAGCAGGGGCTAAAAAAAGAACAAATAAATCTTCCTTGGAAGAAGAATAGATGAAGTTCTACTTGGAAGCAAGGACCTATTCCAGCAAGTTTCCCAGGCAGATGTCTTTCAAATTTCTTGGCCTATATAAGTGAGAATTTTCAGAATTGCATCTGTTACTGAAATATCACAATAAGTATTTGTCAATTCCTTTTTGTTTGTTTGTGATGTGCAATCTAGCTGGTTCTAGCTCATAGTAACCCTGTAGACAAAACAATGAAACATGGCATAGTCCTGCACTATCCTTGAAATAGCTACGTTTCAGTCCATTACTGATGCCACTCTGCCAATCCAACACATTGGTAATAACCTTATTTTATTCTGGCCATCCAGTTTGCCAAATCTGATGTCCTTCTCCAGGGAATAGTTCCTCCTAATTGTGTATGATCACCGCTCATCTGTCAGTTTGTCGTACTGTGGTGGCTTGTGAGTTGCTGTGATTCCGAAAGCTATGCCACGGGTATTTTAAATACCAGCAGGGTCACCTATGGTGGACAGGTTTGAGATGAGCTTCCAGATGAAGACAGACTAGGAAGAAGGAGTGATGAACTACTTCTGAGTATTTAGTCACTGAAAACCTTATGAATAGCAGAAAAACACCATCAGATACAGTGCTGGAAAATAAGCCCCTCAGGTTGGAAGGCACTCAACATGCGAATGGGGAAAAGTTGTCCCCTCAAAGTAGAGTTGACTGTGATGATGTGAATGGAGTAAAGCCTGTGAGAGAAAAGTCTGTGGGACCTTCATTTGCTTATGGGGCACAACTAAAAATGAAGATAAAGAGCTTTAAACATCCACTGAAATTCGGGACATGAAATGTATGAAGTATGAATTTGGCAAAATTGGAAGTTGTCAAAAATGACATGGAATGCATAAACATCGATAACTTAGGCTTTAGCAAGCTGAAATTGGCCATTTTGACTCTGATGACCATATGGTTTACTAAGCTGAAAATGACAAATTGAAGAGGAATAGTGATGCTTTCATTGTCAAAAAATATCATATCCAGATCAGTCATGAGGTACAACAGTGTCTGTGATAAGATAATATTCATGCGCCTACAGGGAAGCCCAATTAATACCACTATTATTCAAATTTACGCACAAACTACTAAAGCCAGTCAAGATGAAATACAAGAATTCTAACAAATTCTTCAATCTGATATTGGTCAGACATGCAATCAATATGTATTGATCATTACTGGTGATTGGAATGCAAAGGTTGGAAGCAAAAAGGAAGGATCAGTAGTTGGAAAACATGGCCTTGGTGATAGAATTGATGCTGGAGAATGCATGATAGAATTCTGCAAAAGCAATGATTTGTCCATTTCGAATAACTTCTTTACACAGCATAACAGACACATAACTATACACATTGACCTCACCAGACAGAATACATAGAAAATAAATTGACTACATCTGCAGAAAGAGACGATGGAAAAGCTCCATAACATCAGTGAAAACAAGGCCAGGAGCAGACTGTGGAACAGACCATCAATTGATTATATGCAAATTCAAACTGAAACTGAAGAAAATGAAAACAAGTCCATGAGAGCCAAAATATGACCTTGAATATATCCCACCTGAATTTAGAAAGCATCTGAAGAACAGATTTAATACATTAAACACTAAAGAGAGAAGACCAGAAGAGTTGTGGGATGACATTAAGAACATCACACATGAAGAAAGCAAAAAAGTAATTAAGAAGACAAGAAAGAAAGAAAAGTTCAAAGTGGATGTCAGAAGAGACACTGAAACTTGCTCTCCAGTGTAGAGATGCTAAAACAAATGGAAGAAATAAGAAAGTCCAAGAGCTGAACAGAAACTTTCAAAGATCAGCTCGAGAAGATAATGCCAAATATTACAACAAAATGTACAAAGATCTGGAATCAGAAAACCAAAAAGAAGAATATGTTCAGCATTTCTCAAGCTGAGGAAACTAAAGAAAAAATTCAAGGCTTCAACTTTAATTATTGAAAAATTCTCTGTGAAAATTATTGAAAAATGTAGAAAGCAACAAGAGAAGATGGAAGGAATACACAGAGTCACTGTACCAAAAGGAGATGGTTAATTTTCAAACATTTCAAGAGGTAGCATATGATCAAGAACCAATGATACTGAAGGAGGAAGTCCAAGGTGCATTGAAAGAATTGACAAAGAACAAGGCACTAGGAATTGATGGAATCAAAATTGAAATCTTTCAGAAAAGTGAGGCGGAACAGGAAGCACTCACTCATCTTTGCCAAGAAATTTGGAATAAAACTATTTGGCTGACTGATTGGAAGAGATCCATATTTGTGCCCATTCCAAAGAGACGGAACCAATGGAATGCGGAAATCATAGGACAATCTCTTTGATAAACTATGTGAGCATGGCTACAAGCATTGACAGAGAACTTCCAGAGGGTCAAGCCAGATTTAGAAGAGGCTATGGAATTAGGGATATCATTGCTGATGTCCAATGGATCTTGGCTGAAAGCAGAGGATACTGGAAAGATGTTTACCTGTGCTTTATTGACTATGCCAAGACTTTCGATTATGTGGATCATGACAAGCTATGGACAACATTGCGAAGTATGAGTATTCTGGAACACTTAATTGTCCTCATGAGGAATCTGATCTGGACCAAGAGGCAGTTGTTCTAACAGCACATGGGAACTCTGAATGTTTTAAAATTAAGAAAGGTGAGCAACAAGGTTGTATTCATTCCCCATACTTATTCAACCTGTTTGCTGAGCAAATAATCTGAGAAACTGGGTTCTATGAATAAAAACATGGCATCAGGATAGGAGGAAAACTCATTAACAACCTGCAATATACAGATGATACAACCTTGTTTGTTGAAAATGAAGAAGACTTAAAACATTTGCTGATGAATATCAAAGAGCACAGCCTTTATATACATTATATTTCAATGTAAAGAAAAGAAAAAGCCTCACACCTGGACAACATTCTTATCAATGGAGAAAAGATTGAAGTTGTCAAGGACTTTATTCTTCTTGGGTCAACTATCAACACTCATGGAAGCAGCAGTCAAGAAATCAAATGAAATCCAAGAAACTAGGTTATTTGAAGAAAAACACGACATCAGGATTGGAGGAAGACTCATAAATAGCCTGTGATATGTAGATGATATAACCTTGCAGTGCTGTAATTGAAGAAGACTTCAAACATTTACTGATGAAGATTAAAGAGCACAGCCTTGGCCAAACTTCGTCTCTCATACTTCAGATATATTGTCAGGAGGAACCAGTCGCTGGAGAAGGGTATCATGTTTGGTAAGGTGGAGGGTCAGTGAAAAAGAGGAGGAACCCCAGCGAGATGGATTAGCCAGGTGGCAGCATTGATGGACTTAAGGGTGGCAACAGTAGTGAGGTTGACCTAGAATCAAGCAGTGTTTTGTTCTGCTGTGTATAAAGTATCTATGAGTCGGAACCAACTTGATGGCGACTAACAACAACAACATATGGGATGAAGTTGACAACAACGTGAAAGGTTAGACAAGAAGCTTAGGGGTCATTGAGTTTGTCTAAAAAAAAAAGGAAAAAGGTATCAAGAAACCTGACACAACTTAAAGAATCCTTATAGTCAATATCTTTGCAAATTTTATTATAATATTTGGTTTTATATTCTCGAGCTGATCGTTGAAATTTTCTGTTTAGCACTTGGACCTCTTCAACGCTTCCATTTGCTTTAGTTTCTCTATGCTGGAGAGCAAATTTCAAAGTCTCCTATGACATCCATTTTGACCTTTTCCTCCTTTCTTGCCTTCTTAATGACTTTTCACTCTCTTCATGAATGATGTTCTTGATGTCATCCCACAACTCTTCTGGTCTTCGATCTTTAGTGTCCAATGCATAAAATATGCAAAGATTTAGAGTTGAAAAAGCAAAAGGGAAGAACACGGTCAGCATTTCTCAAGCTGGGGGAACGAAGAAAAAATTCAAGCCTCGACTTTCGATATTGAAGGATTCTCTGGGAAAATTATTGAATGATGCAGAGGGCATCAAGAAAAGATGGAAGAAATACAGAGTCTTTGTACCAAAAAGAAATGGTTAATGTTCAACCATTTCAAGTGGTACCATATGAACAAGAGCCAATGATACTCAGAGAGGAAGTCCAAAGTGCATTGAAAGAAGTGGCAAAGAACAAG